>NW_026994233.1:0-7493 GCF_028769735.1 Zonotrichia leucophrys gambelii
GCCCGGGGCCCCCTTAAACTCCGGGGACAACCGTACCCTTCTTCTTCGGACTTTTGGGGTCTCACATTTCAAAAAACTATTCCACTATGTCTGCAAAGGGGAAACTGTCCTGCACAGAAAAATCTCCCCTCGGGTTTTCATGTTCAGAGAGGGTTTCAGATGTTTTTCAGGGGAAAAAAAAAAATTGTCCAAAAAACCTTTTAACCGAATTTCATGTTTTGGAAAAGGAGGGGTTGGTAAGGATTTTTTATCCGTTTTTCAGCTGCGCACACAATCCAGTGTTGTGCAGCTTTATTCTTCACCTTTCCGAACAGCCCCACTCCCGCTCCCCAGCGAAGAACGGCTTTTTCCGGGAAAAGGGGATTTTTGCCGGGCCGGCACTCCAAGCGGGCTTTTTGCCGAAAAGTGCCCGGGGCCGGGGCTTACTCCGGGGGCACCTACCTTTTTCTTTCGGGACTTTTGTGGTTACATCATTTCAAAAACTATTCCCTATGTCTGGAAGGAGAAACTGTGCCTCACAGAAAACACTCCCCTGTGTTGTCATGTTCAGAGAGGTTTTTCAGAGTGTTTTGCAGGAAAAAAAACAAAGTTGTCCAAAAACCTTCCAACCGAATGTTCATGGTTTTAAAAAATAGGAGGTTTTGGTAAGGTACTGTTTTTTATCATTTGCAAGCTGCGCACACAATCCTATGTTGTCAGCTTCATTTTCACCTTTCGAACAGCCGCACTCTCCCGCCCAGGGGAAAAGCGGTTTTCGCGCAAAGGCGTTGTGCCGGTCACGTGCACTCCCAAGCGCGGCTTTTTGCCGAAATTGCCCCCGGCCGGGGCTTACTCCGGGGGGATCCTACCTTCTTTTTTCGGGACTTTTGTGGTCTACATCAATGAAAAAAAATATTCCACTATGTCTGGCAAGGGGAAACTGTGCCCACAGAAACATCTCCCCCTCGTGTTTTACATTTGCAAAAGGTTTGCAAGAGTGTTTGCAAGAAGAAAAAACAAAGTTGTCCAAAACACCTTCCAACCGAATGTTCAGGGTTTGGAAAGGTAGAGTGTGGTAAGGTACTGTTTTCTATCCGTTTGCAAACTGCGCCACAAACCCAGTGTTGTGCGTTCATTTTTCACCTTTCCGAAGCACCCCACTTTCCCCCCTGCCGGGGAAGAAGCGGGGTTTTTGCCAAGGGGATTTTGCCGGTCACAGTGCACTCCCAACGGCGGCTTCTGCCCAAATGTGCCCCGGACCGGGCTTGCTCCGGGGCATCCTTTCCTTCTTCTTTCGGAAATTTTGTGGTCTACATCATTGCAAAAAACTATTCCACTATTCTGGGAAGGAGAAAATGTCCCCACAGAAAAATCTCCCCTCGGTTGTCATGTTCGAGAGGTTTTTCAAGTGTTTTGCAGAAGAAAAAAAAAAGTTTCCAAAAACACCCTTCCCAACCGAATGTTCAAAGTGTTGGGGGAAAGGGAGGGGGTGGGAAGGGACTGTTTTTTACGTTTTCAAGTGCGCACACAAACCCAGTTTTGGCACTTCATTCTTCACCTTTCCGAACGCCGCACTCTCCGCTGCCGGGGGCGAAGAAGCGGCTTCTTGCGCAAAGCGATTGTGCCGGGCACAGGGGCACTCCAGAGCGGCGGTTCTGCCGAAATGTGCCCCGGGACCGGGGGCCTTGCTCCGGGGACATCCTACCTTCTTTTTTTGGGACTTTTTTGGGCTACAAACATTGCAAAAAACATTCCCCTATTTGGCAAGGAGAAACTGTGCCCCAAAAAAACATCTCCCACGTGTTTTACATGTTTGCAGAGAGGTTTGCAGAGTGTTTTTTCAAGAAGAAAAAAAAATTTTTTCCCAAAAAACCTTCCAAACCCAATGTTCATGTGTTTTGGGAAAAGGAGGGGTGTGGAAGGGATGTTTTCTATCGTTTTCAAGCTGGCACACAATCCAGGTTGTCAGCTTCATTCTTTCCCCTTTTCCCAACGCCCACTCCCGCTGCCGAGGCGAAGAAGCGCTTCTTCGCGCAAAGGCGATTGTCCGGTCACGTGCACTCCCGAGCGGCGCTTCTGCCGAAATGTGCCCGGGGCCGGCGCTTGCTCCGGGGGCATCCTCCTTCTTCTTTGGGGCTTTTGTGGGCTACATCATTGCAAAAAAACTATTTCCCCTATGCTGGCAAGGGGAAAAATGTGCCTGCACAGAAAAATCTCCCTCGTTTTACTGTTGCAGAGATTTTCAGAGTGTTTTGCAAGGAAAAAAAACAAAGTTGTCCAAAAAACCCTTTCCAACCGAATGTTCTGTGTTTGGAAAAGGGGGATGTGGTAAGGGACTGTTTCTATCTTTGCAACGCGCACACAAACCTATTTTGCAGCTTCATCTTCACCTTTCCGAACAGGCACTCTCCGCTGCCGGGGCGAAGAAGCGGGGTTCTTCGCGAAAGGGGATTGTGCCGGGTTTTTTTTTTTTTTTTTTTTTTTTTTTTTTTTTTTTTTTTTTTTTTTTTTTTTTTTTTTTTTTTTTTTTTTTTTTTTTTTTTTTTTTTTTTTTTTTTTTTTTTTTTTTTTTTTTTTTTTTTTTTTTTTTTTTTTTTTTTTTTTTTTTTTTTTTTTTTTTTTTTTTTTTTTTTTTTTTTTTTTTTTTTTTTTTTTTTTTTTTTTTTTTTTTTTTTTTTTTTTTTTTTTTTTTTTTTTTTTTTTTTTTTTTTTTTTTTTTTTTTTTTTTTTTTTTTTTTTTTTTTTTTTTTTTTTTTTTTTTTTTTTTTGGGGGGGGGGGGGGGGGGGGGGGGGGGGGGGGGGGGGGGGGGGGGGGGGGGGGGGGGGGGGGGGGGGGGGGGGGGGGGGGGGGGGGGGGGGGGGGGGGGGGGGGGGGGGGGGGGGGGGGGGGGGGGGGGGGGGGGGGGGGGGGGGGGGGGGGGGGGGGGGGGGGGGGGGGGGGGGGGGGGGGGGGGGGGGGGGGGGGGGGGGGGGGGGGGGGGGGGGGGGGGGGGGGGGGGGGGGGGGGGGGGGGGGGGGGGGGGGGGGGCGAAGAAGCGGCTTCTTCGCGCAAAGGCGATTGTGGGCCGGGCACAGTGCACTCCAGAGCGGCGGCTTCTGCCGAAATGTCCCGGGACCGGCGCTTAGCTCCGGGGACAACCGTACCTTCTTCTTTCGGGACTTTTGTGGTCTACATCATTGCAAAAAACATTCCACTATTCGGCAAGGAAAACGTGCCTGCACAGAAAACATCTCCCATCGTGTTTTTACATGTTGCAGAGAGGTTTGCAGAGTTTTTGCAGGGAAAAAAACAAAGTTGCCAAAACACCTTCCAACCAATGTTTAGGTTGGGAAAAAGGGAGGTTGGAAGGTATTTTTTTCTATCCGTTTTCAAGCTGCGCACAAAAACCATGTTTGCACTTCATTCTCACCTTTCGAACAGCCGCACCCCGGGGCCCGAGCAAAAGCGGCTTCTTTTGCGCAAAGGGGATTGTGCCGGTCACAGTGCACCCAAGCGGCGGCTTTTGCCAAAAGTCCCGGGACCGCGCTTGCTCCGGGGACATCCGTACCTTTTTTTTTTCGGGGCTTTTTTGGGCACATCATTTCAAAAAACTTTTCCCCATTCTGGCAAGGAGAAACTGTGCCCGCACAGAAAAAACTCCCACGTGTTTTTACATGTTGCGAGAGGGTTTTTCAGAGTGTTTTGCAAAAAAAAACAAAGTTTTTCCAAAAAACCTTCCCAAACCCAAGTTCATGTGTTTGGAAAAGGGGGAGTGTGGTAAGGGCCTTTTCTATCCCTTTGCAACGCGCCACAAACCCAGTTTGTGGGCCCCTTTATTCTTCACCTTTTCCCAACACCCACTCCCGCTCCCGGGGCGAAAAGCGCTTTTTCGCGCAAAGGCGATTGGCGGGACAGGCACTCCCGAGCGGGGGCTTCTGCCGAAATGTCCCGGGACGGGCTTAGCTCCGGGACATCCGTACCTTCTCTTTTGGACTTTTGTGGGCTACATCATTGCAAAAAAACATTCCACTATTCTGGCAAGGAGAAACTTGCCTGCACAAAAACATCTCCCTCGTTTTTTCATTTGCAGAGAGGTTTGCAGAGTGTTTTTTCGAAAAAAACAAAGTTGTCCAAAAAAAAATTCCAAACCCAATGTTCATGTGTTTGGAAAAGGTAGGGGTTGGTAAGGTACGGGTTTTCTATCTTTTAACTGCCACACAAACCCGGTTTCAGCTTTATTCTTCACCTTTCCGAAGCAGCCGCATCTCCCCCCGAGGCGAAGAAGCGGGTTCTTCCCCAAAGGGGATTTGCCGGCCAGTGCACCCAGAGCGGCGGGTTCGCCGAAATGTGCCCGGGACCGGGGCTTTCCCGGGGCACCGTACCTTCTTCTTTCGGGGCTTTTGGGTCTACATCATTTCAAAAACTATTTTCCACTATTCGGCAAGGAGAAACTGTGCCCACAGAAAAAAATCTCCATCGTGTTTACATGTTGCGAAGGTTTTTAGAGGTTTTGCAGGAAAAAACAAAATTGTCCAAAACACCTTTCCAACCCAATGTTTATGTGTTTTGGAAAAGGGGAGGAGTTGGTAAGGACTGTTTTCATCCCTTTCAAACTGCCACACAATCCTAGGTTTTGCAGCTTCATTCTTTCCCCTTTCCCAAGCAGCCCCCCACTCCCGGGTCCCCACAAGAAACGGCTTTTTTCGCGCAAAGGCTTGTGCCGGGCACAGTGCACTCCAAGCGCGCTTCTCGAAATGTGCCCGGACCGGGGCTTACTCCGGGCATCCCACCTTCTTCTTTCGGACTTTTTTGGGCTACTCATTGCAAAAAAATATTTCCCCTATGCTGGCGGAGAAAAGGCCTCACAGAAAACATTCCCCTCGTTTGACATTTGCGAAGGTTTCAGAGTGTTTTTAAGAAAAAAACAAAGTTGTCCAAAACACCTTTCCCAAACCAATTTTCATGGTTTGGAAAAAGGGAGGGTTGGGGAAGGGACGTTTTCTATCCGTTTGCAACTGCGCACACAAACCTGTTTGTCGCTTTTTCCCCCTTTCCGAAGCAGCCCACTCTCCAGCTGCCGGAGCGAAAAGCGGGTTCTTCGCGCAAAGGCGATTTTGCCGGTCACATGCACCCAGACGGGGGCTTTCCGAAAATGTCCCGGGACCGGCCTTTTCTCCGGGGGCATCCGTACCTCTTCTTTTTGGGCTTTTGTGGCTACATCATTGCAAAAAAATATTCCACTATGTCGGGAAGGAGAAACGTGCCTGCACAAAAAACACTCCCATCGTGTTGTCATGTTGCAGAGGGGTTTTTCAGAGTTTTTGCAGAAAAAAACAAAGTTTTCCAAAAAACCTTCCCAACCCAATTTATGTGTTTGGGGAAAAAGGGAGAGTTGGTAAGGACTTTTTTCTATCCGTTTGCAACGCGCACACAATCCTAGGTTGTGCGCCATTTTTAACCCTTTTTCCCAAGCAGCCGCACCTTTCCCCTGCCGGAGGCGAAGAAGCCTTCTTTCCCCAAAAACGATTGTGCCGTCACAGTGCACTCCAAGCGGCGGGTTCTCCCCAAATGTCCCGGGAAAACCCCGCTTGCTCCGGGGGCATCCGTACCTTCTTCTTTCGGGGCTTTTGTGCTACACATTGCAAAAAAAAAATAATTTTCCCCATGCTGGGGAAGGAAACTTGCCTGCCAGAAAACACTCCCACGGTTTTTTACGTTGCAAGAGGTTTTTCAGGTTTTTGCAGAAGAAAAAAAAAGTTGTCCAAAACACCTTTTCCACCGAATTTCATGTGTTTGGAAAAGGTGGGTGGAAGGTACTGTTTTTTATCGTTTTTCAAGCGCGCACACAACCTAGTGTTTGCAGCTTCACTTTACCTTTTCCCAAACAGCCGCACTCCCCTCCCGGGGCGAAGAACGGGGGTTTTTCGCGCAAAGGGGATTGTGCCGGGCACAGTGCACTCCAGAGGGCGGGTCTGCCCAAATGTGCCCGGGGAACCCCCGCTTCTCCGGGGGCATCCGTACCTTCTTCTTCGGGGCTTTTGTGGTCTAATCATTGCAAAAAAATATTCCCCCATTCTGGCAAGAGAAAATGGCCTGCACAGAAAAAAATCTCCCATCGGTTGCAGTTGCGAGATTTTTCAATGTTTTTTTCAGAAAAAAACAAAGTTTTCCAAAACACCTTCCAAACCCAAAGTTCAGTGTTTGGAAAAGGTAGGAGTGTGGTAAGGTACTGTTTTCATCATTTTCAACTGCGCACCAAAACCCAGGTTGTGCAGCTTCATTCTTTTACCTTTTCCCAACAGCCGCACTCCCACGCCGGAGGCAAGAAGCGGGTTTTTTTCGCGCAAAGGCGATTTTTGCCGGTCCAGTGCACTCCAGAGCGGCGGCTTCTGCCGAAATGTCCCCCGGGCCGGCCTTGCTCCGGGGGCATCCGACCCTTTTTTTTGGGACTTTTGTGGGCTACATCATGCAAAAAAAATTCCACTAGTCTGGCAAGGAGAAACTGTGCCCGCACAGAAAAAAATCTCCCTCGTGTTGTACATGTGCAAAGTTTGCAAGTGTTTTTTCAAGAAAAAAACAAAGTTTCCCCAAAAAACCTTTCCCAAACCATTTCATGTTTTTGGGAAAAGGAGGGGGTGTAAGGACTGTTTTTTATCATTTGCAAGCTGCGCACAAATCCTATGTTTGTGCAGCTTCATTTTTCACCTTTCCGAAGCAGCCCACTCTCCGCGCCGGGGGCAAGAAGCGGCTTCTTCGCGCAAAGGCGATTGTGCCCGGGCAAGTGCACCCAAGGGGGCGGCTTCTGCCGAAATTTGCCCGGGACCGGCGCTTGCTCCGGGAATCCACCTCTCTTTTGGACTTTTTTGGGCTAACCCCTTTCAAAAACTATTCCCCTAGTCGGCAAGGAGAAACTGTGCCCCACAGAAACATCCCCTCGTTTGTACATTTCAGAGAGTTTGCAGAGTGTTTTGCAAGAAGAAAAACAAAGTTGGCCAAAACACCTCCCCCCGAATGTTTTATGTTTTGGAAAAGGGGGGGAGGTGGTTTGGGACGTTTTTATCATTTGCAAGCGCGCACACAATCCTAGTGTTTGCGCTTCATTCTTCACCTTTTCCAAACACCGCACTCCCCTCCGGAGCGAAGAACGTTCTTCGCGCAAAGGCGATTGTGCCGTCACAGTGCACTCCAGAGGGCCCGGGTTTTTGCCGAAATTGCCCCCGGGGGCCGGCGCTTTGCTCCGGGACATCCGTACCCTTTTTCTTTCGGGACTTTTTTTGGGGCTACATCATTGCAAAAAACATCCACTATGTCTGGGAAAGGGGAAAAATTGCCCGCACGAAAACATCTCCCTCGTGTTTTTCTGTTGCAGAGAGGTTTTCAGAGTGTTTTTTCAAGAAAAAAACAAAAGGGCAAAACACCTTCCAACCGAAAAGTTATTGTTTTGGGAAAAAGGGAGAGTGTGGTAAGGGACGTTTTCTATCATTGCAAGCTGCGCACACAATCCCAGTGTTGGCAGCTCATTTTTATTTTCCCC
>NW_026994234.1:0-7487 GCF_028769735.1 Zonotrichia leucophrys gambelii
ACTCCAGCCACAGGCCCCGAACACAAACCACGGCCCTTTCCCTGGCAAACAAAACTTACCCCCGCTTCTGGCTGGCAGATTGCAGAGCCACTTCCCTCTATCAAACCAGCCCGACTTGGCACTGGTGCCACCTTTGGGTCTGGGAGCCATCCTGCGTATGTGGATTTTCAGGGGCCAGCCGGCCACTCCCAGCCAAAGTCCCCAAATACAAACTACGGCCCTTTTCCCTGGAATTAAAACTGACCTGCCCTCTTCTGGCTGGCAGATTGCAGGAGCCACTTGGTACTATCAACCAGCCCGACTTGGCACTGCTGCCACTTTTCATCTGGGCACCATCCTGCGTATCGTGGATTTTCAGGAGCCAGCCGGCCACTCCCAGCCACAGGCCCCAAACACAAAACTACGGCCACTTTCCCTGGAATTAAAACTGACCTGCCCATCTTCTGGCTGGCAAATTGCCGGAACCACTTGGCTCTGTCAAACTAGCCAACTTGGCAACTGGTGCCACCTTTCATCTGGGAACCATCCTGCGTATCGTGGATTTTCAGGAGCCAGCCGGCCACTCCCAGCCACAGGCCCCCGAACACAAACCACGGCCCTTTTCCCTGGCAAAAAAAACTCACCTGCCCCTCCGGCTGGCAGATTGCAGGAGCCACTTCCCTCTATCAAACCAGCCCGACTCGCACTGGTGCCACCTTTCATCTGGGAACCATCCTGCGTATCGTGGATTTTCAGGAGCCGCCGGCCACTCCCAGCCACAGCCCCAACAAAACCACGGCCCTTTTCCCTGGAAGTAAAACTGACCTCCCGTCATCTGGCTGGCAGATTGCAGGAGCCACTTGCCTCTATCAAATCAGCCCGACCTGGCACTGGTGCCCCCTTGGGTCTGGGAGCCATCCTGCGTATTGTGGATTTTCAGGGGCCAGCCGGCCACTCCCAGCCAGAAGTCCCCAAATACAAACTACGGCCCTTTTCCCTGGAATTAAAACTGACCTGCCCATCTTCTGGCTGGCAGATTGCAGGAGCCACTTGGTACTATCAAACCAGCCCGACTTGGCACTGCTGCCACTTTTCATCTGGGCACCATCCTGCGTATCGTGGATTTTCAGGAGCCAGCCGGCCACTCCCAGCCACAGGCCCCCAAACACAAAACTACGGCAACTTTCCCTGGAATTAAAACTGACCTGCCCATCTTCTGGTGGCAAATTGCCGGAACCACTTGGCTCTGTCAAACTAGCCCAACTTGGCACTGGTGCCACCTTTCATTGGGAACCATCCTGCGTATCGTGGATTTTCAGGAGCCAGCCGGCCACTCCCAGCCACAGGCCCCCGAACACAAACACGGCCCTTTCCCTGGCAAAAAAAACTCACCGCCCCGCTTCTGGCTGGCAGATTGCGGAGCCACTTCCTCTATCAAACCAGCCCGACTCGCACTGGTGCCCCTTTCATCTGGGAACCATCCTGCGTATCGTGGATTTTCAGGAGCCAGCGGCCACTCCCAGCCACAGGCCCAACAAAACACGGCCCTTTTCCCTGGAAGTAAAACTGACCCTGCCCGTCATGGCTGGCAGATTGCAGGACCACTTCCCTCTATCAAACCAGCCCGACTGGCACTGGTGCCACCTTGGGTCTGGGAGCCATCCTGGTATTGTGGATTTTCAGGGGCCAGCCGGCCACTCCCAGCCAGAAGTCCCCAAAACAAACTACGGCCCTTTTCCTGGAATTAAAACTGACCTGCCCATCTTTGGCTGGCAGATTGCAGGAGCCACTTGGTACTATCAAACCAGCCCGACTTGGCACTGCTGCCACTTTTCATCTGGGCACCATCCTGCGTATCGTGGATTTTCAGGAGCCAGCCGGCCACTCCCAGCCACAGGCCCCAAACACAAAACTACGGCCACTTTTCCCTGGAATTAAAACTGACCTGCCCATCTTCTGGCTGCAAATTGCCGGAACCACTTGGCTCTGTCAAACTAGCCCAACTTGGCACTGGTGCCACCTTTCATCTGGGAACCATCCTGCGTATCGTGGATTTTCAGGAGCCAGCCGGCCACTCCCAGCCACAGGCCCCCGAACACAAACCACGGCCCTTTCCCTGGCAAAAAAACTCACCCGCCCGCTTCTCGCTGGCAGATTGCAGGAGCCACTTCCCTCTATCAAACCAGCCCGACTCGGCACTGGTGCCACCTTTCATCTGGGAACCATCCTGCTATCGTGGATTTTCAGGAGCCAGCGGCCACTCCCAGCCACAGGCCCCCAAACAAAACCACGGCCCTTTTCCCTGGAAGTAAAACTGACCTGCCCGTCATCTGGCTGGCAGATTGCAGGAGCCACTTGCCTCTATCAAACCAGCCCGACTTGGCACTGGTGCCACCTTGGGTCTGGGAGCCATCCTGCGTATTGTGGATTTTCAGGGGCCAGCCGGCCACTCCCAGCCAGAAGTCCCCAAATACAAACTACGGCCCTTTTCCCTGGAATTAAAACTGACCTGCCCATCTTCTGGCTGGCAGATTGCAGGAGCCACTTGGTACTATCAAACCAGCCGGCTTGGCACTGCTGCCACTTTTCATCTGGGCACCATCCTGCGTATCGTGGATTTTCAGGAGCCAGCCGGCCACTCCCAGCCACAGGCCCCCAAACACAAAACTACGGCCACTTTCCCTGGAATTAAAACTGACCTGCCCATCTTCTGGCTGGCAAATTGCCGGAACCACTTGGCTCTGTCAAACTAGCCCACTTGGCACTGGTGCCACCTTTCATCTGGGAACCATCCTGCGTATCGTGGATTTTCAGGAGCCAGCCGGCCACTCCCGCCACAGGCCCCGAACACAAACTACGGCCCTTTCCCTGGAAAAAACTGACCTGCCCGTCTTCTGGCTGGCAGATTGCAGGAGCCACTTCCCTCTATCAAACCAGCCCGACTTGGCACTGGTGCCACCTTCATCTGGGAACCATCCTGCGTATCGTGGATTTTCAGGAGCCAGCCGGCCACTCCCAGCCACAGGTCCCCAAACAAAACTACGGCCCTTTTCCCTGGAAGTAAAACTGACCTGCCCATCATCTGGCTGGCAGATTGCAGGAGCCACTTGCCTCTATCAAACCAGCCCGACTTGGCACTGGTGCCACCTTGGGTCTGGGAGCCATCCTGCGTATTGTGGATTTTCAGGGGCCAGCCGGCCACTCCCAGCCACAAGTCCCCAAAAAAAATCTATGGCCCTTTTCCCTGGAAGTAAAACTGACCTGCCCATCATTTGGCTGGCACATTGCCGCAGCCACTTGGTAATATCAAACCAGCCCCACTCCGTACTGGTGCCACCTTTCATCTGGGAGCCATCCTGCGTATCATGGATTTTCAGGAGCCAGCCGGCCACTCCCAGCCACAGGCCCCCGAACACAAACCACGGCCCTTTTCCCTGGCAAAGAAAACTCACCCGCCCCGCTTCTGGCTGGCAGATTGCAGGAGCCACTTCCCTCTATCAATCCAGCCCGACTTGGCACTGGTGCCACCTTTCATCTGGGAACCATCCTGCGTATCGTGGATTTTCAGGAGCCAGCCGGCCACTCCCAGCCACAGGCCCCGAACACAAACTACGGCCCTTTAACCTGGAAGTAAAACTGACCTGCCCGTCATCTGGCTGGCAGATTGCAGGAGCCACTTGCCTCTATCAATCCAGCCCGACTTGGCACTGGTGCCACCTTTCATCTGGGAACCATCCTGCATATCGTGGATTTTCAGGAGCCAGCCGGCCACTCCCAGCCACAGGCCCCGAACACAAACCACGGCCCTTTTCCTGGCAAACAAAACTACCCACCCGCTTCTGGTGGCAGATTGCAGGAGCCACTTGCCTCTATCAAACCAGCCCGACTTGGCACTGGTGCCACCTTGGGTCTGGAGCCATCTGCGTATTGTGGATTTTCAGGGGCCAGCCGGCCACTCCCAGCCAGAAGTCCCCAAATACAAACTACGGCCCTTTTCCTGGAATTAAAACAGACCTGCCCATCTTCTGGCTGGCAGATTGCAGGAGCCACTTGGTACTATCAAACCAGCCTGACTTGGCACTGCTGCCACTTTTCATCTGGGCACCATCCTGCGTATCGTGGATTTTCAGGAGCCAGCCGGCCACTCCCAGCCGCAGACCCCAAACACAAAACTACGGCCACTTTCCCTGGAATTAAAACTGACCTGCCCATCTTCTGGCTGGCACATTGCCGGAACACTTGGCTCTGTCAAACTAGCCAACTGGCACTGGTGCCACTTTCATCTGGGAACCATCCTGCGTATCGTGGATTTTCAGGAGCCAGCCGCCACTCCAGCCACAGGCCCCAACAAAACACGGCCCTTTTCCTGAAAAAAACTCCCCCCTTCTGGCTGGCAGATTGCAGGACCACTTCCCTCTATCAAACCAGCCCGACTGGCATGGTGCCACCTTCATCTGGGAACCATCCTGCGTATCGTGGATTTTCAGGAGCCGCCGGCCACTCCAGCCACAGTCCCCAAAAAAATCTACGGCCCTTTTCCCTGGAAGTAAAACTGACCTGCCCACATTCTGGCTGGCAGATTGCAGACCACTTCCTTATCAAACCAGCCCACTGCACTGGTGCACTTTCTGGGAACCATCCGCGTATGTGGATTTTCAGGGCCGCCGGCCACTCCAGCCACAGCCCAAAACAACTACGGACCCTTTCCCTGGAAGTAAAACTGACCTGCCCATCTTCTGGCTGGCAGATTGCAGGAAACACTTGGCTCTCTCAAACCAGCCCGACTTGGCACTGGTGCCACCTTTCATCTGGGAACCATCCAGCGTATCTGGATTTTCAGGAGCCAGCCGGCCACTCCCAGCCACAGGCCCCCGAACACAAACCAGGCCCTTTTCCCTGGCAAACAAAACTCACCGCCCGCTTCTGGCTGGCAGATTGCAGGAGCCACTTGCCTCTATCAAACCAGCCCGACTCGGCACTGGTGCCACTTTTCTGGGAACCATCCTGCGTATCGTGGATTTTCAGGAGCCAGCCGGCCACTCCCAGCCACAGGCCCCAAACAAAACTACGGCCCTTTTCCTGGAAGTAAAAACTCACCGCCCGCTTCGGCTGGCAGATTGCAGGACCACTTCCCTCTATCAAACCAGCCCGACTCGCACTGGTGCCACCTTTCATCTGGGAACCATCCTCGTATCGTGGATTTTCAGGAGCCAGCCGGCCACTCCCAGCCACAGGCCCCGAAAACAAACTACGGCCCTTTTCCCTGGAAGTAAAACTGACCTGCCCATCTTCTGGCTGGCAATTGCCGGAGCCACTTGGCTCTAGTCAAACCAGCCCATCGGCACTGGTGCCACCTTTCATCTGGGAACCATCCTGCGTATCGTGGATTTTCAGGAGCCAGCCGGCCACTCCCAGCCACAGGCCCCAACAAAACTACGGCCCTTTTCCCTGGAAATAAAACTACCTGCCCCATCTTCTGGCTGGCAGATTGCAGGTACCCATTCCCTCTATCAAACCAGCCCGACTTGGCACTGGTGCCACCTTTATCTGGGAACCATCCTGCGTATCGTGGATTTTCAGGGCCATGCCGGCCACTCCCAGCCACAGCCCCAAACAAAACTACGGCCCTTTTCCCTGGAATAAAACTGACCTGCCCATCTCTGGCTGGCAGATTGCAGGAGCCACTTGCCTCTATCAAACCAGCCCGACTTGGCACTGGTGCACCTTTCATCTGGGAACCATCCTGCGTATCGTGGATTTTCAGGAGCCAGCCGGCCACTCCCAGCCACAGGCCCCAAAAAAAACTACGGCCACTTTCCCTGGAATTAAAACTGACCTGCCCATCTTCTGGCTGGCAATTGCAGGACCACTTGCTCTTCAAACCAGCCCGACTTGGCACTGGTGCCACCTTTCATCTGGGAACCATCCTGCGTATCGTGGATTTTCAGGAGCCAGCCGGCCACTCCCAGCCACAGGCCCCCAAACACAAACTACGGCCCCTTTCCCTGGAGTAAAAACTGACCTGCCCATCTTCTGGCTGGCAGATTGCAGGAACCACTTGCCTCTATCAAACCAGCCCGACTTGCACTGGTGCCACCTTTCTGGGACCATCCTGCGTATGTGGATTTTCAGGAGCCAGCCGGCCACTCCCAGCCACAGGCCCCAAATAAAACTACGGCCCTTTTCCCTGGAAAAAACTACCTGCCACTCTGGCTGGCAGATTGCAGGAGCCACTTGCCTCTATCAACCAGCCGACTGGCACTGGTGCCACCTTTCATCTGGGAACCATCCTGCGTATCGTGGATTTTCAGGAGCCAGCCGGCCACTCCAGCCACAGGCCCCAAACAAAACAGGCCCTTTTCCCTGGAATAAAAACTCACCGCCCGCTCTGGCTGGCAGATTGCAGGAGCCACTTCCCTCTATCAAACCAGCCGACTGGCACTGGTGCCACCTTTCATCTGGGAACCATCTGGTATCGTGGATTTTCAGGAGCCAGCCGGCCACTCCCAGCCACAGGCCCCCAAAAAATACTACGGCCTTTTCCCTGGATGTTAAACTGACCTGCCCATCTTCTGGCTGGCAGATTGCAGGAGCCACTTGCCTCTATCAATCCAGCCCGACTTGGCACTGGTGCCACCTTTCATCTGGGAACCATCCTGCGTATAGTGGATTTTTCAGGAGCCAGCCGGCCACTCCCAGCCACAGGCCCCCGAACACAAACCACGGCCCTTTTCCCTGGCAAACAAAACTAACCCACCCGCTTCTGGCTGGCAGATTGCAGGAGCCACTTGACTCTATCAAACCAGCCCGATTCGACACTGGTGCCACCTTTCATCTGGGAACCATCCTGCATATTATGGATTTTCAGGAGCCAGCCGGCCACTCCCAGCCACAGGCCCCCAAACAAATACTACGGCCTTTTCCCTGGATGTTAAACTGACCTGCCCATCTTCTGGCTGGCAGATTGCAGGAGCCACTTGGCTCTCTCAAACCAGCCCAACTTGGCACTGGTGCCACCTTTCATCTGGGAACCATCCTGCGTATCGTGGATTTTCAGGAGCCAGCCGGCCACTCCCAGCCACAGGCCCCCAAACACAAACACGGCCCTTTTCCCTGGAAAATAAAACTGACCTGCCCGTCTCTGGCTGGCAGATTGCAGGAGCCACTTGCCTCTATCAACCAGCCCTACTTGGCACTGGTGCCACCTTTCATCTGGGAACCATCCTGCATATCGTGGATTTTCAGGAGCCAGCCGGCCACTCCCAGCCACAGGCCCCAACACAAACCACGGCCTTTTCCCTGGCAAAAAAATTCACCGCCCGCTTCTGGCTGGCAGATTGCAGAGACCACTTGCCTCTATCAAACCAGCCCGACTGGTGACTGGTGCCACCTTTCATCTGGGAACCATCCTGCGTATCGTGGATTTTCAGGAGCCAGCCGGCCACTCCCAGCCACAGGCCCCTGACAAAAACACGGCCCTTTTCCCTGGAATTAAAACAGACCTGCCC
>NW_026994235.1:0-7486 GCF_028769735.1 Zonotrichia leucophrys gambelii
GGGGTTTTTGGGAAAAATTTAAACCCCCCCAAATCTGGCGCTTGAGGGGCACTCCCCCACAAAAGCCCGGCTAAACCGGGGCCACCTTTCTCGGGGCCTCCTCTATTGGATTTTCAGGAGCCCGCCCGGGCCCCCACCCAGGCCCCCAAACAAAACTACGGCCCTTTTTCCCGGAATAAACGACCGCCCCATCTGGTGGGAGATGCAGGAGCCACTTTCTTCAAACCCGCCCCACTTTGGGACTGGCCACTTTTTCTGGGGAAACCCTCCTGGTATCGTGGATTTTCAGGAGCCTCCGGGCCCCTCCAGCCACAGGGCCCCCAAAAAACAAAACGGCCCTTTTCCCTGGGGTAAAATGACCCCCCTTTTTCTGGTGGAGATTGCAGGAGCCCCTTCCCCCTATCAAACCCCCCGACTCGGATGGGCCACCTTTCCCTCTGGGAACCATCCGGTATCGTGGATTTTCAAGCCAGCCGGCCCTCCCAACCAAGGCCCCAAAAACACGGGGCCTTTTCCTGGAAAAAAATTACCCCCCGTTCGGGTGGCAGATTGCGGACCCCCTTGCCCCATCAAAACCCGCCCGACTTTGGGACGGTGCCACCTTGGTCTGGGAGCCATCCCCGTATGTGGGTTTTTTAGGGGCCAGCCCGGGCCCCTCCCAGGGCCCAAATCCCCCAAAAAAAAACTACGGCCCTTTCCCCGGAATAAAAAGACCTCCCATCATCTGCTGGAACATTGCAGCACCACTTTGGGAAAATTAAACTGCCCCCCTGGGACCGGGGCCCCCTTTTTCCCGGGAAACCCTCCTCCTATTGTGGGTTTTCAGAGCCAGCCGGGATCCCCGCCAAGGCCCCCCAAAAAAACAGGCCCCTTTTTCCCGGAATAAAACCGCCTGCCTCATCTGGTGGGAGAGCAGGGGCCACTTGGGTCTTTTAAACCCCCCCGATTGGCAATGTGCCCCTTTATCTGGGAACCATCCTGCTATGTGGTTTTCCCGGGGGGGACCGGCCACCCAGCCCCAGGCCCCCACAAAAACTACGCCCCTTTCCCTGGAATAAAACCGACCTGCCCCTTTGCTGGCAGATTGCAGGAACCACTTCTCTTCAAACCACCCAACCGGCCCCGGTGCCACCCTTTCATCTGGGGAAACCCCCTGGTATCTGGGTTTTCAGGACCAGCCCACCCCAGCCCCAGCCCCCAAAACAAACCACGCCCTTTTCTGGGAAAAAAACC
Source organism: Zonotrichia leucophrys gambelii (assembly GCF_028769735.1). Taxonomy (NCBI): domain Eukaryota; kingdom Metazoa; phylum Chordata; class Aves; order Passeriformes; family Passerellidae; genus Zonotrichia; species Zonotrichia leucophrys. Next base: position 1,234 of record NW_026994235.1, read on the forward strand.
AACCCCCCCCTTCGGGGTGGCAGATTGCGGAGCCTTCCCCCTTTCAAACCACCCGACTGGCTGGTGCCATTTTCCCGGAAACCATCCCGTATGTGATTTTAGGAGCCAGCCGCCAATCCCCGCCAAGCCCCCAAACAAAACTAAAGCCCTTTTCCCCTGGAATAAAACGACCCCCGCCCTCATCTGGTGGCAATTTCAGGAGCCCTTTTTATAAACCCGCCACTTGGCACTGGTGCCACCTTTCATCTGGGAACATCCTGGATCGGGATTTTTAGGAGCCAGCCGGGCCCCTCCCACCACAGGCCCCCCGAACACAAACCACGGCCCCTTTTCCCTGGAAAAAAACTACCCGCCCCCCCTTCTGGGTGGCAATTGAGGGCACTTCCCCCTATCAAACCCGCCGACCGCACTGGGGCCACCTTCATTGGGAACCATCCTGGTTCGTGGGTTTTTTGGGGCCAGCCGGCCCTCCCCCCACGGCCCCCAAAAAAACTACGGCCCTTTTCCCCGGAAGTAAGAGACCTGCCCGTCATCTGGCTGGCAAATTGAGGAGCCATTGCCCCTATATCCGCCCGACTCGGGAGGGGCCCCCTTTCATCGGGAACAATCCGGTTTTTGTGATTTTCAGGGCCACCGGCCACTCCCAGCCACAGGCCCCGAACACAAACCCGCCCTTTCCTGGAAAAAAAACTAAAACCCCCCCTTTTTGGCTGGAAAATTTCAGGAGCCACTCCCCCATCAACCAGCCCGCTCAAAACGGGCCACCTTTTTATCTGGGAACCCCCCCCCCGTATTTGGATTTTCAGGGCCAGCCGGCCCATCCCACCAGGGCCCCAAAAACAACTGCCCTTTTCCCCGGAATTAAGACGACCTGCCCCCCCATCTGGCTGGCAGATTGCAGGAGCCACTTGGTATTTAAACCACCCCACTTGGGACGTGCCACTTTTATCTGGGAACCAACCTGGTTCGGGATTTTTTAGGAGCCGGGCCCGGGCCCTCCACCACAGGCCCCAAACACAAACACGGCCCCTTTTCCCCCGGAAAAACTACCCCCCGATCTGGGTGGGGGATTGCAGAGCCCTTTTTCCCCCTTTCAAACCCGCCGAGGCACTGGGGCCACTTTCATCTGGGGAAAAACCGTATGTGGATTTTCAGGAGCCGCCGGCACCCCGCCCAAGGGGCCCCAAAAAAATTCTCGGGCCCTTTTCCCCCGGAATAAAACGACCTGCCCTCATCTGGCGGCAATTGCAGGGGCCCCCCTTGCCTTCAACCAGCCCACTTTGGGACTGGTGCCACCTTTCGGGAGCCTCCGCGATTGTGGATTTTCAAGCCAGCCGCCACTCCCCGCCACGGCCCCCAAACCCAAACCACGGCCCCTTTTCCCGGAATAAAACGACCTGCCCGCTCTGGCTGGCAATTTCAGGACCACTTGCCTCTAACCCAGCCCCCCTTCCCCTGGTCCACCTTTTTCGGGAAAACCCTCCTCGTATTGGATTTTCAGGAGCCAGCCGGCCACCCCAGCCCAGCCCCCGAACACAAAAGGCCCTTTTTCCCTGGAATAAACTGACCCTCCCGTCATTGGCTGGCGATTCAGGGCCCTTTCCTCTTCACCCCGCCCCCACTGGCACGGGGCCACCTTTTATCTGGGAACATTTCCGCGTATCGGATTTTCAGGAGCCCCGGCCACTCCCAGCCACAGGCCCCCAACACAAACCACGGCCCTTTTCCCTGGGAAACAAAAAATAAACCCCCCCCCGCTTCTGGCTGGGTTGAGGGGCCCCTTCCCCTATCAAACCCCCCGATCGCACTGGGCCCCCCTTTTATTGGGAACCCTCCTGTATTGTGGATTTTCAGGAGCCAGCCGCCCCCCCCAGCCCCGGCCCCCCCAAAAAAAACTACGGCCCTTTTCCCTTGAATTAAACGACCGCCCTTTTCTGCTGGCAGATTGCGGAACCATTTTTCTTCAAACCGATTTTGGGCCCGGGGCCACCTTATCTGGGAAAATCCGCGTTCGGATTTTTTAGGAGCCAGCCGGCCCCCCCAGCCAGTCCCCCAAAAAAACTACGGCCCTTTTCCTGGGAATTTAAAAAAAACCTGCCATCTCTGGGGGCAATTGCGGAGCCATTTTTATTCAAACCAGCCCATTGGGAATGTGCCACTTTCATTGGGAAAAAAAACCCTCCTGCTATCGGGTTTTCAGGAGCCGCCCGGCCCCTCCAGCCCCAGGCCCAAACCAAAAACACGCCCCCCTTTCCCTGGAATTAAAACCCGACCTGCCCCATTTTGCGGCAGATGCAGGAAACCACTTGGCTCTTCAAACCACCCACTTGGCCCCTGGTGCCCCCTTTCATCTGGAACCCTCCGCGTATCTGGTTTTCAGGAGCCAGCCGGCCCCCCACCACAAAGGCCCCCCAAAACAAAACCACGGCCCTTTTCTGGAAAGAAAATCCCCCCCCCCGTTCTGGCTGGCAATTGCAGGGGCACTTCCCCTACAAAAAACCGACTCGACTGGGCCAAACCCTTTTTATCTGGGAACCCTCCTGGTAGTGGGGTTTTCAGGGCCCCCGGCCCTCCCGCCACAGGCCCCCAAAAAAACACGCCCTTTTCCCTGGAAAAACTAAAACCTCCCGTTCGGCTGGCAGATTTCGGAGCCCTTGCCTCTATCCCCAGCCCAAAATTGGCCGGTGCCACCTTTCTTGGAACCATCCTGGGTTTTTGGGTTTTCAGGAGCCAGCCGGGCCCCTCCCAGCCACACCCCAAAAAACCCCCCCGGGCCCCTTTTTCCCCCGGAAAAAAAACCTAACCCCCCCCCTGGCTGGCAATTGCGAGCCACTTTTTATAAACCCCCCGTCCCCCGGGGCCCCCTTTCATCTGGGAACCATCCTCCCTAGTGGATTTTCAGGAGCCAGCCGGCCACCCCCAGCCCAGGCCCCAAAAAAAACTCGGCCCTTTTCCCCCGGAATTAACGACCTGCCCCTCTGGCTGGCAGTTTGCAGGGGCCCCTTGGTCTTCAAACCAGCCCACTGGCACTGCTGCCACCTTTCATCTGGGAACCATCCCGGACGGGATTTTCAGGAGCCGCCGGCCCTCCCCGCCACAGCCCCCCAAAAAACAAAAAACGGGCCCCTTTTCCCCGGGTAAAAACTACCCCCCGTCTTGGGTGGGAGATTGCAGGACCACTTCCCCCCTATCAAACCAGCCACTTGGACGGGCCACCTTTCTTGGGAACCATCCTGGTACCCTGGATTTTCAAGCCAGCCGGGCCCTCCCAACCCCGGCCCCAAAAAAACACGGCCTTTTCCCTAATAAAACTACCTCCCGCTCTGGCTGGAGTTGCAGCCCCCCCTTCCTCTACAAAACCACCCCCACTTGGCACTGGGGGCCCCTTTGGTCTGGGGGCCACCCCTATTTTGGGGTTTTAGGGGCCAGCCGGCCACCCCAGGGAAATCCCCAAAAAAATCTACGCCCTTTTCCCTGGAATAAAACGACCTGCCCATCACTGCTGGAAATTGCAGGCCCTTGGTAATATTAAACATGCCCAACTTGGCACTGGTGCCCCCCTTTCATCTGGGAACCACCTGCGTATCGTGGATTTTCAGGAGCCACCGGCCCCTCCCCGCCCCCAGGCCCCCGAACACAAACCACGGCCCTTTTCCCTGGGAAAATGACCTGCCCGTCTCTGGCTGGCAGATTTAAGGAGCCACTTGACCTTCAATCCAGCCCCACTCGACATGGGCCAACCTTTCTTTGGGAACCCTTCTGCTATCGTGGAATTTCAGGGGCCCGCCGGGCCCCTCCCAGCCAGCGGGCCCCCGAACAAAACTACGGGCCCTTTTTCCCCGGAAGTAAACTGACCTCCCCTCATCTGGCTGGCGATTGCAGGACCCCTTGCCTCTTCACTCCGCCCGACTCGGCACGGGTGCCACCTTCATCTGGGACCATCCTGCTATCGGGTTTTAGGAGCCCCGCCCCTCCCGCCACAGGCCCCCGAACACAAACCACGGCCCTTTTCCCTGGAAAAAAAACTGACCTGCCCCATTGGCTGGCCTTGAAGGAGCCCTTGACTCTATCAATCCGCCCGCTCGACACTGGGGCCACCCTTTTTTTGAACCATCCTGCGTTGTGGATTTTCAGGGCCAGCCGCCACCCCAACAGGCCCCCGAACAAAACTACGGCCCTTTTTTCCCTGGAAATAAGATGACCTGCCCGTCTTGGCTGGCAATTGCAGGAGCCACTTGCCCCCATCACTCCCCCACTCCGGCACGGTGCCAACCTTTCATCTGGGAACATCCCGGTTGTGGATTTTTTAGGAGCCCGCCCGGCCACTCCCAGCCACAGGCCCCCCAACACAAACCAGGCCCTTTTTTTCCCCCGGGAAAAAAAACTAACCCCCCCGCTTTGGCTGGAAATTGCAGGAGCCCTTTTCCCCATCAAACCGCCCGACCCAACTGGGGCCACCTTTATCTGGGAACCACCTCCGTATTGGGTTTTCAGGACCCGCCGCCCCCCAGCCCAGGCCCCCAAAAAAAAAATACGGCCTTTTTTCCCCAATTTAAAACCGACCTGCCCTTCTGCTGGGAGATTGCAGGGCCCCTTGGTCTTCAACCCCGATTGGCACTGTGCCACATTTTATCGGGAACCATCCTGGACTGGTTTTCAGGGCCCCGGCCACTCCCCCCCAAGGCCCCAAACAAAACACGGCCCTTTTCCTGGAAAAACCCACCCGCCCCTCTGGTGGGAGATTGCAGGCCATTTTCTTCAAACCACCCACTGCAATGTGCCACTTTCATTGGGGAACCCTCCTGGTATCGTGGATTTTTAGGAGCCAGCCGGCCCTCCCAGCCACAGGCCCCCCAAAAAATACTACGGCCCCTTTCCCCGGAATTAAAAAAGATGCCCTTTTTGCTGGAGATTGCAGGAACCACTTGGGCCCCTAAACCAGCCAAATTGGGAACGGGGCCCTTTCTGGAACCCCCTGCGATCTGGGTTTTTTAGGGGCCCGCCGGCCACCCCACCACAGGCCCCCCAAAAAAAAACCCGGCCCTTTTCTGGCAAAAAAAAACTACCCCCCCCCTTTGGCTGGCAATTTCAGGAGCCTCCCTTATCAAACCGCCTACTTGCACTGGCCACCTTTTATCTGGGAACCATCCGATAGGGATTTTCAGGAGCCCGCCGGCCCTCCCAGCCAAACCCCAAAAAAAACACGGCCCTTTTTCCCCGGAATAAACTGACCCGCCGTCATCGCGGCAATTGCAGGAACCCCTTTCCTCTATCCTCCCCCGATTGGCACGGTGCCCACCTTTCATCGGGGAAAAATCCTGCGTTTCGTGGGTTTTTTGGGCACCGCCCACCCCCGCCAAGGCCCCGAACACAAACCACGGCCCTTTTCCCGGAAAAAAACAACCACCCCGCTTCTGGCTGGCAGATTGCAGGGCCACTTCCCTCATCAACCCCCCGGCTCCACTGGGGCCACCCTTTTATTGGGAACCCCCCTCCGATTGTGGATTTTTCAGGGGCCACCGCCACTCCCACCAGGCCCCAAACAAAAAAACGGCCCTTTTCCCTGAATTAAACGACCCGCCCTCATCTGGGTGGGAAATTGAGGAGCCACTTGGTTTCAAACCAGCCCGATTGGCATGTGCCCTTTCATCTGGGGAAATCCTGGTACGTGGATTTTTAGGAGCCGCCGGCCACTCCCCGCCACGGCCCCCAAAAACAAACTAGGCCCTTTTCCCCTGGAATAAAACTGACCCCCCGTCTCTGGGGCAAATTTCAGGAGCCCCTTCCCTTCAAACCAGCCGACTCGGGACGGTGCCACCCTTTTTATCGGGAACCATCCTGGTTCGGGGTTTTTAAGCCCCCGGCCCTCCCAAACCCCCGTCCCCAAACAAACACGGCCTTTTCCCTGAATAAAACTGACCTCCCGTCATCTGGCTGGCGATTGGGACCCCCTTTTTTCCCCTATCAAAACCACCCGATTGGGCCTGGTGCCACCTTTCTGGGAACCATCGCGTTTGTGGATTTTCAGGAGCAGCCGGCCCCTCCCCGCCAGCCCCAAAAAAACACGGCCCTTTCCCTGGAAGTAAAACTCCTGCCCCCTCGGTGGAATTGCAGAGCCCTTGGTTATTAAACAAGCCAAAGGCACTGGTGCCCCCTTTCATCTGGGGAAAATCCTGCTTTCGTGGATTTTCAGGGGCCACCGGGCCCTCCAGCCAAAAGGCCCCCGAACACAAACCCGGGCCCTTTTCCCCCG
>NW_026994236.1:0-7483 GCF_028769735.1 Zonotrichia leucophrys gambelii
TTTTTTGGGGCCTGGGCCCGGGGGTGCCGTCTGCTCCTGAAAACCCCGATACGCAGGATGGTTCCCAGATGAAATTGGCCCATGCCGAGTCGGCTGGTTTGAAAAGAGGCAAGTGGTCCTGCAATCTGCCAGCCAATGATGGCAGGGTTCTGTAATTCCAGGGAAAGGGCCGTAGTTTTGTTTGGGCCGGGAGAGGCCGTGGGTTGGGCCTGAAATCACGATACCAGGATGGAAACCCAGATGAAAGGTGGCAAAAGGGGGCAGGGATGTTGTGATAGAGGAAGTGGTCCTGCAATCTGCCAGCCAAGCGGGCGGGTTAGTTTTTTGTTGCCAGGGAAAAGGGCCGTGATTTGTGTTGGGGGCTGGCTGGGTGGCCGCTGCTCCTGAAAATCCACGATACGCAGGATGGTTCCCCAGAAAGAGCGTGGCCAGTCGGTGGGTGGTTAAAGAGCCTGCAATTTCCTGCAATCTGCAGCATAAGAGGCAGTCAGTTTTATTCCGGGGGGCCTGTTTTGGGTTTGGGGCTGTGGCTGGATGGCCGTGCTCCGAAAATCCCGATACGCAGGATGGTTCCCAAGCAAAGTGGCAGTTGCACAGTCGGGCTGGTTTGAATGACCAAGTGGTCCTGCAATGCATCCAGGGAGGGGTTTATTTTACTTGGGGGAAAAGGGCCGTGTTTGTGTAGGGCCTAGGCTGGTGGTGGCCGCATGGCTCCTGAAAATCCGATACGCAGATGGTTCAGATGAAAGGTGCGCCATGCCGAAGTCGGGGCAGGTTTGATATTAAGTGGCTGCTGCAAAGGCCGGGGATCGGGGCGGTGTTTTGGGGGCGGAAAGGCCATGTATTTGGGGTTCCGTGTGGAGTCGCCGGCTGTCGGCTGAAATCAATACGCGGTGGTCCCGACCCAAGGTGGCACCAGTATCGCGGGAAGGTTGATTGGTGGGGGCCCTGCAATCGGGCCAGAGCGGGCGGTAGAGTTTGTTTGCAGGGAAAAGAGGCCGTGGTTTGGGTTCGGGGGCCTGGCTTGGGTGGCGCTGCTCCTGAAAACATTACGCAGGATGGTTCCGAGAATGTGGCCAATGGCCGAGGTGTGCTGGATTATAGAGGCAAGTGGCTCCTGCAATCCGCAGCCAGTATGGGGTCAAGTTAAGTTCCATGGAAAGGGCTGTTTGTTGGGGGCCTGGGAGTGGCCGCAGGCTCCTGAAAATCACGATAGCGGATTGGTTCCCAGGAAAGGTGCGCAGTGGCCGGGGGGTTTGGAGTAAGGCTGCTCAATCCAGAGCGAGCCAGAGAATGGGTCTAGTTTAGTTGCAGGTGATAAGGGCCGTGGTCTTATGGGCCTGTGCTGGGGTGGCAGCTGGTCCAGAAAATCCCGATAGCTGGATGGTTCCAGACCCAAGGGGCAGTGCAGTGGGCTTGAATAAGATAGAGGAATGGCTCCTGCAATCTGCAAGGCCAGAAGCCCGGCGGTGAGTTTGTTTTCCAGGAAAGGCGAGGTTGTGTTTGGGGGCTTGTGGAGTGACCGGCTGGCCCTGAAAATCTATACGCAGGATGTTCCGATGAAAGGGCCCATGCCAAGTCGGGCTGGATGATAACAAGAGGCTCAATTCCAGCCGAGGGGTGGTTGTAGGTGTTTCATGAAAAAGGCCGGTGGTTGTGTTGGTGCCAGGGCTGGGGTGGTGGCTCCTGAAAATCCACGATAGCGGATGGTTCCAGATGAATGTGCACGCAGGAGTCGGCGTTAAGGCAAGTGCTCCTGCAATCTGAGCCAGCCGTCTGGCGGGGTTAGTTTTTTTGCCGGAAAAGGGCCGTGGTTTGTGTTTGGGGGCTGTGGTGGATGGCCGGCTGGCTCCTGAAAACCACGATACGCAGGATGGTTCCCAGATGAAAGGGGGCACCAGTGCCGTGGTCGGGCTGGTTTGAAGAGGCAAGTGGCTCCTGCAATCTGCCACCGAAGGTTAATTTTTTGCAGGGAAAAGGCCGTGTTTGTTTGGGACCTGTGTGGAGTGCCGGTGGCTCCTGAAAACCACGATACCAGGATGGTTCCCGATGAAAGGTGGCACCAGTGCCGAGACGGGCTGGTTTGAAAGGCAGGTCTCCTGCAATGCTGCCAAGGGGGTAGTTTGTTTGAGGAAAGGCCGTGGTTTGTGTTCGGGTCTGAGGGGAGTTGCCGGTGCCTGAAAATCCAGATGGGAGGATGGTACCAATGAAATGGTCCCAGTGCCAGAGTCGGGCTGGTTTGATTGGGAAGGGCTGCATTGCTGCGGCGTGGGGGAGTCTGTTCTGAAATCCAGATACGGGAAGTTATGTGGCACTTGGGGTGGGTGGTTGAGATAGTGGCTGCTCCTGAAACCACGATAGGGGATTTGGCCCAAAGATGATTTTTTTGGGCTTCTGAGTTCGGCTGGCTGAAATCCACCGCCAGTGGCCCAGAAAGGGGCCCATGCAAGTCGGGCTGGTGCAGAGATGGCTTTCAGTTTCCCAAACCAGGATGGAGGGGGGCCGTGGTTTTGGCTTGGCTGGGCCCTGCTCTGGAAAGTGGCCGGCTGGTCCTAAAGGGGACCAGCAGTCGGCAGGTTTTAGGATTCCCTGCAAACAGGTGGCATTCCAGTTGACAAGCGGCTGGTTTATTTCTGTGCGGGCGTCTGAATCATCAACTGGATGTGAGAAGGTCAAGTGTATCGCTGGAAGAAAATGGTCTGCATCGGAGATTGGTTGGTTTTCCAGGAAGGCGTTTGTTCGGCCGGCGTGGCGGGTCCTAAAATCACATACGCAGGATGGATGGGGCCCCCGGCAAGTTTGGGGACAGTGGTCCAATTGCGCTGGATGGAGAGATCCAGAAATGGCCTGAATTTGGCAGCGATGGGAGGCGGTGGTTTAAACGTTTGCCAGGGGAAGGGTGTTTTGTTTCGGGCTCCATATGGAGCGGGTTGTAGGCTGTGTCCTGAAATCGCAGCCAGAAGGAGTGTTCATTATGATCAGGAAAAGGGCCAGTGCGGGCTGGGCTGGGTTTGTGGCAAGTCCTTGCAATGGCCAGAGAAGGGGCCGTGGAGTTGTTTGTGAAAAGTGGTCTGAATTGTGTTCGAGGGTCCTGTTGTTCGGGAAAGTGGCCGTGTTTTTGAAAACGAGTGCCGGTGGCTTCCCGAAAATCCAGAAGCGAGGTCCGGTGAGGTGGCATAGTACAAGGTGGCTCTAAAACTCGCCGGAAGGGGAGTTTTATTCAGGGAAAGGCTGGGTTTTGTGTTGGGGCTGTGGTGGGAGTGGCCGGCTGGCTCCTGAAATCCACGATACCGCAGGATGGTTCCAGATGAAAGTGGCACGTGCCAGTCGGGCTGGTTTGATAGAGCAAGTGGCTCCTGCAATCTGCCAGCCAGAAGCGGGCGGGTTAGTTTTGTTTCCAGGAAAAGGGCCGTAGTTTGTGTGGGGGCCTGTGGCTGGAGTGCCGGCTGGCTCCTGAAAATCCACGATACGCAGGATGGTTCCCAGATGAAAGGTGGCACCAGTGCCGAGTCGGGCTGGTTTGATAGATGGCAAGTGGCTCCTGCAATCTGCCAGCCAGAGACGGGCAGGGTGAGTTTTCTTGCCAGGGAAAAGGGCCGTGGTTTGTGTTGGGGGCCTGTGGCTGGGAGTGGCCGGCTGGCTCCTGAAAATCCACGATACGCAGGATGGTTCCCAGATGAAAGGTGGCCCAGTGCCAAGTCGGGCTGGTTTGATAGAGGCAAGTGGCTCCTGCAATCTGCCAGCCAGAAGCGGGGCGGTGAGTTTTCTTTGCCAGGGAAAAGGGCCGTGGTTTGTGTTTGGGGGCCTGTGGCTGGGAGTGGCCGGCTGGCTCCTGAAAATCCACGATACGCAGGATGGTTCCCAGATGAAAGGTGGCACCAGTGCCGAGTCGGGCTGGTTGATAGAGGCAAGTGGCTCCTGCAATCTGCCAGCCAGAAGCGGGCGGGTAGTTTTTTGCCAGGGAAAAGGGCCGTAGTTTGTGTTTGGGGGCCTGTGGCTGGGAGTGGCCGGCTGGCTCCTGAAAATCCACGATACGCAGGATGGTTCCCAGATGAAAGGTGGCACCAGTGCCAAGTCGGGCTGGTTTGATAGGGCAAGTGGCTCCTGCAATCTGCCAGCCAGAAGCGGGCAGGTAGTTTTCTTGCCAGGGAAAAGGGCCGTAGGTTTGTGTTCGGGGGCCTGTGGCTGGGAGTGGCCGGCTGGCTCCTGAAAATCCACGATACGCAGGATGGTTCCCAGATGAAAGGTGGCACCAGTGCCAAGTGGGCTGGTTTGATAGTAGCAAGTGGCTCCTGCAATCTGCCAGCCAGATGGGGCGGTCAGTTTTATTGCCAGGGAAAAGGGCCGTGGTTTTTGTTCGGGGGCCTGTGGCTGGGAGTGGCCGGCTGGCTCCTGAAAATCCACAATACGCAGGATGGTTCCCAGATGAAAGGTGGCACCAGTACCGAGTCGGGCTGGTTTGATAGAGGGAAGTGGCTCCTGCAATCTGCCAGGCAGAAGCGGGGCGGATGAGTTTTGATTGCCAGGGAAAAGGGTCGTAGTTTGTGTTTGGGCGCCTGTGGCTGGGAGTGGCCGGCTGGCTCCTGAAAATCCACGATACGCAGGATGGTTCCCAGATGAAAGGTGGCACCAGTGCCGAGTCGGGCTGGATTGATAGAGGCAAGTGGCTCCTGCAATCTGCCCGCCAGATGACGGGCAGGTCAGTTTTACTTCCAGGGAAAAGGGCCGTAGTTTGTGTTTGGGGGCCTGTGGCTGGCACTAGCTGGGTGGCTCCTGAAAATCCACGATACGCAGGATGGTTCCCAGATGAAAGGTGGCACCAGTGCCAAGTTGGGCAGGTTTGATATTACAAAGTGGCTGCTGCAATGTGCCAGCCTGATGATGGGCATGTCAGTTTTACTTCCAGGGAAAAGCGCCGTAGATTGTTTTTGGGGACTTGTGGCTGGGAGTTGCCGGCTGGCCCCTTAAAATCCACAACACGCTGCATGGCTCCCAGACCCAAGGTGGCACCAGTGCCAAGTCGGGCTGGTTTGATAGAGGGAAGTGGCTCCTGCAATCTGCCAGCCAGAAGCGGGGCGGGTGAGTTTTGTTTGCCAGGGAAAAGGGCCGTGGTTTGTGTTGGGGGCCTGTGGCTGGGAGTGGCCGGCTGGCTCCTGAAAATCCACGATACGCAGGATGGTTCCCAGATGAAAGGTGGCACCAGTGCCAAGTCGGGCTGGTTTGATAGAGCCAAGTGGCTCCTGCAATCTGCCAGCCAGATCGGGGCAGGTCAGTTTTAATTCCAGGGAAAAGGGCCGTAGTTTTGTTTGGGGCCTGTGGCTGGGAGTGGCCGGCTGGCTCCTGAAAATCCACGATACGCAGGATGGTTCCCAGATGAAAGGTGGCACCAGTGCCGAGTCGGGCTGGTTTGATAGAGGAAGTGGCTCCTGCAATCTGCCAGCCAGATGAGGGGGGGTGAGTTTTATTGCCAGGGAAAAGGGCCGTAGTTTGTGTTTGGGGGCCTGTGGCTGGGAGTGGCCGGCTGGCTCCTGAAAATCCACGATACGCAGGATGGTTCCCAGATGAAAAGGTGGCACCAGTGCCAGTCGGGCTGGTTTGATAGCGCAAGTGGCTCCTGCAATCTGCCAGCCAGAAGCGGGCGGGTGCAGTTTTCTTTGCCAGGGAAAAGGGCCGTGGTTTGTGTTTGGGGCCTGTGGCTGGGAGTGGCCGGCTGGCTCCTGAAAATCCACGATAGCAGGATGGTTCCCAGATGAAAGGTGGCACCAGTACCGAGTCGGGCTGGTTTGATAGAGAAGTGGCTCCTGCAATCTGCCAGCAGAAGCGGGGCGGGTGAGTTTTCTTTGCCAGGGAAAAGGGCCGTGGTTTGTGTTCGGGGGCCTGTGGCTGGGAGTGGCCGGCTGGCTCCTGAAAATCCACGATACGCAGGATGGTTCCCAGATGAAAGGTGGCACCAGTGCCAAGTGGGCTGGTTTGATAGACAAGTGGCTGCTGCAATGTGCCAGCCAGATGATGGGTAGGTCAGTTTTACTTCCAGGGAAAAGGGCCGTAGTTGGTGTTTGGGGGCCTGTGGCTGGGAGTGTCCGGCTGGCTCCTGAAAATCCACGATATGCAGGATGGTTCCCAGATGAAAAGTGCCCGCAGTGCCAAGTCAGGCTGGTTTGATAGTACCAAGTGGCTCCTGCAATCTGCCAGCCAGAATATGGACAGGTCTGTTTTAATTCCAGGGAAAAGGGCCGTAGTATTTGTCTGGGGACCTGTGGCTGGGAGTGGCCTGCTGGCTCCTGAAAATCCACGATACGCAGGATGGTTCCCAGATGAAAGGTGGCACCAGTGTCGTGTCGGGCTGGTTTGATAGAGTCAAGTGGCTCCTTCAATCTGCCAGCCAGAAGCGGGGTGGGTTAGTTTTGTTTGCCAGGGTAAAGGGCCGTAGTTTGTGTTTGGGGGCCTGTGGCTGGGAGTGGCCGGCTGGCTCCTGAAAATCCACGATATGCAGGATGGTTCCCAGATGAAAGGTGGCACCAGTGCCGAGTCGGGCTGGTTTTATATGGGAGTGGCTCCTGCAATCTGCCAGCCAGAAGCGGGCTGGTAAATTTTCTTTTGCCAGGGAAAAGGCCTGTTTGTGTTCGGGGGCCCGTGGCTGGAGTTGCCGGCTGGCTCCCTGAAAATCCACGATACGCAGGATGGTCCCAGATGAAAAGGGGGCACCAGTGCCCAAATGGGCGGTTGATAACAATGGGCCCCCAATTGCCAGCCTAAAGGGGGAGTCGTTTTACTTCCAGGGAAAAAGGGGGGGTTTTTTTTGGGGCCGTGGGGGGAGTGGGGGCTGGCCCTAAAAACCACAACCGGATGGTTTCCCCAAAAAAGGGGGCCCAGTCCAAGTCGGGGGTTTGATAGGGGAATGGTCCTGCAATCGCCAGCCAAAGGGGGGGGGTATTTTTTCCAGGGAAAAGGGGCCCTGTTTTTTTTGGGGCCTTTGGGTGGAGTGGCCGGTGGGCCCCGAAAATCCCCGATACCAGGATGGGTTCCCCAAAGAAAGGTGGACCCTGCCATCGGGGTGGGTTTTATAGGGAATGGCTCCTGCAATCTGCCCGCCAGAAGCGGGGCGGGTGGTTTTTTTGCCAGGAAAAGGGCCTGGTTTTTGTTTGGGGGGGTGTGGTGGGATGGCCGCTGGCTCCCGAAAATCCACATCCCGGGTGGTTCCCAGATGAAAGGGGCACCCTCCAAGTTGGGGGGTTTTATAAAAGGGGCTCCGCAATTTGCCAGCCAGAAGGGGGGTAGTTTTATTTCCAGGGAAAAGGGCCGTGTTTGTGTTTGGGGCCTGTGGCTGGGATGCCGGTGGCTCCTGAAAATCCCTAGCAGGGTGGTTCCCAGATGAAAAATGGGCCCCCTGCCAAAATGGGGGGGTTTTTTTCAGTGGCTCGCAAACCCGCCCGGAAAGGCAGGGCGTTTTATTCCAGGGAAAAGGGCCCTAGTTTTTTGTCTG
>NW_026994237.1:0-7478 GCF_028769735.1 Zonotrichia leucophrys gambelii
TGCGTATCGTGGATTTTCAGGAGCCAGCCGACACTCCCAGCCCAAGGCCCCAAACAAAAACTACGGCCCTTTTCCCTGGCAATACAACTACCCCCCCTTCTGGCTGGCAGATGCGATGCCACTTCCTCAACCACCTGCGGACTGCTTTGGGCCCCTATCTGGGACCATCCTGGTATCGGATTTTCAGGGCCAGCCGCCATCCCCACCACAAGGCCCCCAATACAAACTACGGCCCTTTTCCCTGGAATAAACTGACTGCGGACACTGGCTGCAATTGCAGAGCCACTTGCTTATCAAACCAGCCCGACTTCCTGGACCACCTTTCATCTGGAATCCACCTGCATCGGGATTTTCAGGACCAGCCCGCCACTCCAACACGGCCCCCAAAAAACGACCCCTTTCCCTGGAATCAAACTGACGCCACTTGCTGCGATTGCAGGAGCCACTTGGCCTATCAAACCAGCCCGACTTGGCACTCGGTGCACTTGATCTGGAGCCACCGCTATCTGGTTCAAGGCCGCCAACCTCGGCCCATCACTGGCCCAAACAAAACTACGGCCCCTTTTCGCTGGAAGATCAACCATCCATCATCTGGCTGGCAATTGCAAGCCACTCTTATCAAGCGCCATCTGGCACTGGTGCCACCTTTCATCTGGACCCATCCTGCGTATCGTGGATTTCAGGGCCAGCCGCCAACTCCACCACAGGCCCCACACAAAACACGGCCCTTTCCTGGAATTAAAACTGACCTGCCCACTTCGGCTGGCAGATTGCAGAGCCACTGCCTCTTCAATCCGCCGACTCGGCACGTGCCATTTCATGGAACCACCGCTATCGGATTTCAGACCAGACCGGCCACTCACCCGGCACAAAACAAACCGCCCTTTTCCTGGAATAAAGACCATTCCCCTTCACGCGATTGCAGGAGCCACTTCTCTGAACCACCGATGGATTTTGGGACCGTCACTGACCATCCGGCCGAGACAGAACCGCCCTTTCCTCAAGCAAAGCCACCAACCCGCCTTGCTGGCAAGCAAATCCCACCGCTCGCTGCGGCAGGGCCACTTCCCTCTGAAACCACCGCGATTTTCAGGGCCACCGCCTCAACCACCCGATCAAGATTTTCAGCGGCCCTTTCCCAGAAAAATCCCCAACATCTCGGCCTTGCAGGCAGCTAACTACCGCCCACTCGGCTGGCAATGCCACTTCATTGAACATCGATACGGTTTCATGGGCCACCTGTCTCCAGCCACGTCCGAACAGACCACGGCCCTTTCCCGCAAGTCAAACTACAGCCATCTGGCATTGCGGAACAACTTCCTCCTCATCCGTGGACTGGTGCCACACTTCTCTGGAACCATCCCGTATGCTGGTTTTCGGGACCGCCTCTACGTGATCCAAGCCACGCACTCGGCCCTTTCCCGAATAAAACTGACCTCCTTTCTGGATGAATGCAGCAGCTCCTTGCTAGCAATCAGCCCTTCCTGTGCAACTTTCATCGGGAACACTGGTTCGGATTTTCAGGGAAGCCACCGCACTTCAGGCATTCCGGACCAACCCGGCCCTTCCCAGGCAACAAAACACGCCCTTTCCTGGAGGAAAATGCCTGCCTCTTCAATTGCCAGCGCCACTGGTGCATCAACATGGCACATCTGGTATGTGGATTTTCAGGGCCAGCCGGCCATCCACCAAGCAGCCCCGAACACAACAGGCCCTTTCCCTGGAACAAAACGCCTCCCATCATCTGCTGGCGCAGATTGCAGGAGCCACTGCCTCTACTCAGCCCGACTCGGCACTGGTGCCACCTTTCATCTGGGAACCATCCTGCGTATCGTGGATTTTCAGGAGCCAGCGGCCACCCAGCCACACAGCCCAGAACCAAAACCTACCGGCTTTATCCCTGGATCAAAACTGAATTGCACGCCTCTTGGCTGGCAGATTCAGAGCCACTTCCCTATCAACCAGCGACTGCACTGGTGCAACCTTTATCTGGGAACCTCCTGCGTACGTGGATTTTCAGGAGCCCGAGCAACCAGCCTTTCCCGGCCCCAAACAAAACACGGCCTTTCCTGGCAAAAAAACGACCCTGCCCGCTTCTGGCTGGCAGATTGCAGGCACTTGCCCTCTATCACCGGCCCACTGCACTGGTGCCACCTTTATGGAACCATCCTGGTATGTGGATTTTCAGGAGCCAGCCGGCCACTCCCAGCCACAGGCCCCAAAACAAACTACGGCCCTTTTCCCTGGAAGTAAAACTGACCTGCCCTCATCTGGCTGGCAGATTGCAGGAGCCACTTGCTCTATCAAACCAGCCGACTGGCACTGGTGCCACCTTTCATCTGGGAACCATCCTGCGTATCGTGGATTTTCAGGAGCCAGCCGGCCACTCCCAGCCACAGGCCCCGAACACAAACCACGGCCCTTTTCCCTGGAAGAAAACTACCGCCGCTTCTTGGCTGGCAGATTGCAGGAGCCACTTGCCTCTATCAAACCAGCCGACTGGCACTGGTGCCACCTTTCATCTGGGAACCATCCTGCGTATCGTGGATTTTCAGGAGCCAGCCGGCCACTCCCAGCCACAGGCCCCAAACACAAACACGGCCCTTTTCCCTGGAAAAAACTACCGCCCGTCTTCTGGCTGGCAGATTGCAGGAGCCACTTGCCTCTATCAAACCAGCCGACTCGGCACTGGTGCCACCTTTCATCTGGGAACCATCCTGCGTATCGTGGATTTTCAGGAGCCAGCCGGCCACTCCCAGCCACAGGCCCCGAACACAAACACGGCCCTTTTCCCTGGAATAAAAACTCACCCCGTTCTGGCTGGCAGATTGCAGGAGCCACTTGCCTCTATCAAACCAGCCCGACTGGCACTGGTGCCACTTTCATCTGGGAACCATCCTGCGTATGTGGATTTTCAGGAGCCAGCCGGCCACTCCCAGCACAGGTCCCCAAAAAAACACGGCCCTTTTCCCTGGAAGTAAAACTGACTGCCCGTCTCTGGCTGGCAGATTGCAGGAGCCACTTCCTCTATCAAACCAGCCCGACTCGGCACTGGTGCCACCTTTCATCTGGGAAACCATCCTGCGTATCGTGGATTTTCAGGAGCCAGCCGGCCACTCCCAGCCACAGGCCCCCAACACAAACCACGGCCCTTTTCCCTGGAAGTAAAACTGACCTGCCCGTCTCTGGCTGGCAGATTGCAGGAGCCACTTGCCTTATCAATCCAGCCGACTCGGCACTGGTGCCCCCTTTCATCTGGGAACCATCCTGCGTATCGTGGATTTTCAGGAGCCAGCCGGCCACTCCCAGCCACAGGCCCCCGAACACAAACCACGGCCCTTTTCCCTGGCAAAAAAAACTTAACCACCCCGCTTCTGGCTGGCAGATTGCAGGACCCACTTCCCTCTATCAAACCAGCCCGACTTGGCACTGGTGCCACCTTGGGTCTGGGAGCCATCCAGCGTATTGTGCATTTTCAGGGGCCTGCCGGCC
Source organism: Zonotrichia leucophrys gambelii (assembly GCF_028769735.1). Lineage (NCBI taxonomy): Eukaryota > Metazoa > Chordata > Aves > Passeriformes > Passerellidae > Zonotrichia > Zonotrichia leucophrys. The sequence goes on from NW_026994237.1 coordinate 3,493, forward strand.
ACTCCCAGCCACAAGTCCCCAAAAACAATCTACGGCCCTTTTCCCTGGAAGTAAAACTGACCTGCCCATCATCTGGCTGGCACATTGCAGCAGCCACTTGGTAATATCAAACCAGCCCCACTCGGTAATGATGCCACCTTTCATCTGGGAACCATCCTGAGTATCATGGATTTTCAGGAGCCAGCCGGCCACTCCCAGCCACAGGCCCCCAAACACAAACTACGGCCCATTTCCCTGGAATTAAAAATGACCTGCCCATCTTCTGGCTGGCAGATTGCAGAAACCACTTGGCTCTCTCAAACCAGCCCGACTTGGCACTGGTGCCACCTTTCATCTGGGAACCATCCTGCGTATCGTGGATTTTCAGGAGCCAGCCGGCCACTCCCAGCCACAGGCCCCCAAACAAAACCACGGCCCTTTTCCCTGGCAAACAAAACTTACCCACCCCGCTTCTGGCTGGCAGATTGCAGGAGCCACTTCCCTCTATCAAACCAGCCCGACTTGCCACTGGTGCCACCTTGGGTCTGGGAGCCATCCTGCGTATTGTGGATTTTCAGGGCCTGCGGTCACTCCCAGCCACAAGTCCCAAAAAACAATCAAAGGCCCTTTTCCCTGGAATTAAAACAGACCTGCCCATCTTCTGGCTGGCAGATTGCAGGAGCCACTTGGTACTATCAAACCAGCCCGACTTGGCACTGGTGCCACCTTTCATCTGGGCACCATCCTGCGTATCGTGGATTTTCAGGAGCCAGCCGGCCACTCCCAGCCACAGCCCCCAAACACAAACTACGGCCCTTTTCCCTGGAATTAAAACTGACCTGCCCATCTTCTGGCTGGCAAATTGCCGGAACCACTTGGCTCTGTCAAACTAGCCCAACTTGGCACAGGTGCCACCTTTCATCTGGGAACCATCCTGCGTATCGTGGATTTTCAGGAGCCAGCCGGCCACTCCCAGCCACAGGTCCCCAAACAAATACTACGGCCCTTTTCCCTGGAATTAAAACTGACCTGCCCATCATCTGGCTGGCAGATTGCAGGACCCACTTCCCTCTATCAAACCAGCCCGACTTGGCACTGGTGCCACCTTCGGTCTGGGAGCCATCCAGCGTATTGTGGATTTTCAGGGGCCTGCCGGCCACTCCCAGCCACAGGCCCCCAAACACAAACCACGGCCCTTTTCCCTGGCAAACAAAACTCACCCTCCCCGCTTCTGGCTGGCAGATTGCAGGAGCCACTTCCCTCTATCAAACCAGCCCGACTCGGCGCTGGTGCCAGCTCTCATCTGGGAACCATCCTGCGTATCGTGGATTTTCAGGAGCCAGCCGGCCACTCCCAGCCACAGGTCCCAACAAAACCACGGCCCTTTCCCTGGCAAACAAAACTACCCGCCCCGCTTCTGGCTGGCAGATTGCAGGAGCCACTTGCCTCTATCAAACCAGCCCGACTCGGCACTGGTGCCACCTTTCATCTGGGAACCATCCTGCGTATCGTGGATTTTCAGGAGCCAGCCGGCCACTCCCAGCCACAGGCCCCAAACAAACACGGCCCTTTTCCCTGGAAAGAAAACTACCTGCCCGCTCTGGCTGGCAGATTGCAGGAGCCACTTGCCTCTATCAAACCAGCCCGACTCGGCACTGGTGCCACCTTTCATCTGGGAACCATCCTGCGTATCGTGGATTTTCAGGAGCCAGCCGGCCACTCCCAGCCACAGGCCCCCAAACACAAACTACGGCCCTTTTCCCTGGCAAACAAAACTCACCCGTCCCGCTTCTGGCTGGCAGATTGCAGGAGCCACTTCCCTCTATCAAACCAGCCTGACTCGGCACTGGTGGCACCTCTCATCTGGAAACCATCCTGCGTATCGTGGATTTTCAGGAGCCAGACGGCCACTCCCAGCCACAGTCCCCCGAACACAAACCACGGCTCTTTTCCTGGCAAACAAAACTTACCCACCCCGCTTCTGGCTGGCAGATTGCATGAGCCACTTGCCTCTATCAATCCCGCCCGACATGCACTGGTGCCACCTTGGTATCTGGGAGCCATCCTGCGTATTGTGGATTTTCAGGGGCCAGCCGGCCAGTCCCAGCCAGAAGTCCCCAAATACTAACTACGGCCCTTTTCCCTGGAATTAAAACAGACCTGCCCATCTTCTGGCCGGCAGATTGCAGGAGCCACTTGGTACTATCAAACCAGCCCGACTTGGCACTGGTGCCACTTTTCATCTGGGCACCATCCTGCGTATCGTGGATTTTCAGGAGCCAGCCGGCCACATCCAGCCACAGGCCCCAAAGAACAAACTACGGCCCTTTTCCCTGGAAGTAAAACTGACTGCGTGCATCACTGGCTGGCAGATTGCAGGAGCCACTTGCCTCTATCAATCCAGCCCGACGTGGCATGTGGTGCCACCTTTCATCTGGGAACCATCCTGCGTATCATGGATTTTCAGGACCAGCCGGCCACTCCAGCCACAGCCCCAAACACAAACCACGGCCCTTTTCCCCGGAAGTAAAATGCCTCACCCATCCATCTGGCTGGCAGATTGCAGGAGCCACTTCTCAATAAACCAGCCCGACTCGGCACTGGTGCCACCTTTCATCTGGGAACCATCCTGCGTATCGTGGATTTTCAGGAGCCAGCCGGCCACTCCCAGCCACAGGCCCCCGAAACACAAACTACGGCCCTTTTCCCTGGAAGAAACTGACCCGCTTTCTGGCTGGCAGATTGCAGGAGCCACTTGCCTCTGTCAAACCAGCCCGACTTGGCACTGGTGCCACCTTGGTCTGGGAGCATCCGCGTATTGTGGATTTTCAGGGCAGCCGGCCACTCCCAGCCACAGTCCCCAAAAAAATCTACGGCCTTTTCCTGGAAGTAAAAGACTCCCTTCACTGGCTGGCAGATTGCAGGAGCCACTTGGTAATATCAAACCAGCCCGAACTTGGCACTGTGCCACCTTTCATCTGGGAACCATCCTGCGTATCGTGGATTTTCAGAGGCAGCCGGCCACTCCCAGCCACAGGCCCCAAATCACAAACCACGGCCTTTTCCCTGGAAACAAAACTACCTGCCCGCTTCTGGCTGGCAGATTGCAGGAGCCACTTGCCTCTATCAACCAGCCTGCTTGGCACTGGTGCCACCTTAGTCTGGGAGCCATCCTGCGTATGTGGATTTTCAGGGCCAGCGGCCACTCCAGCCACAAGTCCCCAAGAATACTACACGGCCCTTTTCCTGGAATAAAACTACTGCCCGTATCTGGCTGGCAGATTGCAGGAGCCACTTGCCTCTATCAACCAGCCCGACTTGGCACTGGTGCCACCTTGGTCTGGGAACCATCCTGCGTATCGTGGATTTTCAGGAGCCAGCCGGCCACTCCCAGCCACAGGCCCCAAACAACAAACTACGGCCCTTTTCCCTGGAAGTAAAACTGACCTGCCCGTCATCTGCTGGCAGATTGCAGGAGCCACTTGCCTCTATCAATCCAGCCGACTTGGCACTGGTGCCACCTTTCATCTGGGGAACCATCCTGCGTATCGTGGATTTTCAGGAGCCAGCCGGCCACGTCCCAGCCACAGGCCCCAACACAAACTACGGCCCTTTTCCCTGGAAGTAAAACTGACCTGCCCGTCATCTGGCTGGCAGATTGCAGGAGCCACTTGCCTCTATCAACCAGCCGACTTGGCACTGGTGCCACCTTTCATCTGGGAACCATCCTGCGTATCGTGGATTTTCAGGAGCCAGCCGGCCACTCCCAGACAGAGTCCCGAACACATACTAGGGCCCCCTTTCCCTAAGTAAAACTGATCAGCCATCTCGGCTGGGAATTGCAGGAACACTTCCCTCATCAAACCACCCACTTGGGGACTGGGGGCCACCTTTTATCTGGGGGAAACCAACCTGCTACGTGATTTTTTAGGGGCCAAGGGGCCCCCCTCCCACCCCACCCCCAACACAAAACCACGGGTCTTTTTCCCGGGGGAAAAAAAATTACC
>NW_026994238.1:0-7474 GCF_028769735.1 Zonotrichia leucophrys gambelii
TTGTTTGCCAGGGAAAAGGGCCGTGGTTTGTGTTGGGGCCTGTGGCTGGGAGTGGCCGCTGGCTCCTGAAAATCCACGATACGCAGGATGGTTCCCAGATGAAAGGTGGCACCAGTGCCGAGTCGGGCTGGTTTGATAGAGGGCAAGTGGCTCCTGCAATCTGCCAGCCAGAAGCTGGGGGTGAGTTTTTTTGCCAGGGAAAAGGGCCGTGGTTTGTGTTCGGGGGCCTGTGGCTGGGAGTGGCCGGCTGGCTCCTGAAAATCCACGATACGCAGGATGGTTCCAGATGAAAGGTGGCACCAGTGCCGAGTCGGGCTGGTTTGATAGAGGGAAGTGGCTCCTGCAATCTGCCAGCCAGAAGAGGGCAGGTAGTTTTCTTTCCAGGGAAAAGGGCCGTGTTTGTGTTGGGGGCCTGTGGCTGGGAGTGGCCGGCTGGCTCCTGAAAATCCACGATACGCAGGATGGTTCCCAGATGAAAGTGGCACCAGTGCCGAGTCGGGCTGGTTTGATAGAGGCAAGTGGCTCCTGCAATCTGCCAGCCAGAAGGGGCGGGTAGTTTTGTTTGCCAGGGAAAGGGGCCGTGGTTTGTGTTGGGGGCCTGTGGCTGGGAGTGGCCGGCTGGCTCCTGAAAATCCACGATACGCAGGATGGTTCCCAGATGAAAGGTGGCACCAGTGCCGAGTCGGCTGGTTTGATAGAGGAAGTGGCTCCTGCAATCTGCCAGCCAGAAGCGGGAGGTAGTTTTGTTTGCCAGGGAAAAGGGCCGTGGTTTGTGTTCGGGGCCTGTGGCTGGGAGTGGCCGGCTGGCTCCTGAAAATCCACGATACGCAGGATGGTTCCCAGATGAAAGGTGGCACCAGTGCCGAGTCGGGCTGGTTTGATAGGGAAGTGGCTCCTGCAATCTGCCAGCCAGAAGCGGGCGGTGAGTTTTCTTTGCCAGGGAAAAGGCCGTGGTTTGTGTTCGGGGGCCTGTGGCTGGGAGTGGCCGGCTGGCTCCTGAAAATCCACGATACGCAGGATGGTTCCCAGATGAAAGGTGGCACCAGTGCCGAGTCGGGCTGGATTGATAGAGGCAAGTGGCTCCTGCAATCTGCCAGCCAGAAGCGGGCGGGTGAGTTTTTTTCCAGGGAAAAGGGCCGTGGTTTGTGTTCGGGGGCCTGTGGCTGGGAGTGGCCGGCTGGCTCCTGAAAATCCACGATACGCAGGATGGTTCCCAGATGAAAGGTGGCACCAGTGCCGAGTCGGGCTGGTTTGATATGGGGAAGTGGCTCCTGCAATCTGCCAGCCAGAAGCGGGCGTGAGTTTGTTTTGCCAGGGAAAAGGGCCGTGGTTTGTGTTCGGGGGCCTGTGGCTGGGCATGGCCGGCTGGCTCCTGAAAATCCACGATACGCAGGATGGTTCCCAGATGAAAGGTGGCACCAGTGCCGAGTCGGGCTGGTTTGATAGAGGCAAGTGGCTCCTGCAATCTGCCAGCCAGAAGCGGGCGGTAGTTTTTTTTCCAGGGAAAAGGGCCGTGGTTTGTGTTCGGGGGCCTGTGGCTGGGAGTGGCCGGCTGGCTCCTGAAAATCCACGATACGCAGGATGGTTCCCAGATGAAAGGTGGCACCAGTGCCGAGTCGGGCTGGTTTGATAGAGGGAAGTGGCTCCTGCAATCTGCCAGCCAGAAGCGGGCGGGTTAGTTTTGTTTGCCAGGGAAAAGGGCCGTGGTTTGTGTTTCGGGGGCCTGTGGCTGGGAGTGGCCGGCTGGCTCCTGAAAATCCACGATACGCAGGATGGTTCCCAGATGAAAGGTGGCACCAGTGCCGAGTCGGGCTGGTTTGATAGAGGAAGTGGCTCCTGCAATCTGCCAGCCAGAAGCGGGCGGGTAGTTTTTTTGCCAGGGAAAAGGGCCGTGGTTTGTGTTGGGGGCCTGTGGCTGGGAGTGGCCGGCTGGCTCCTGAAAATCCACGATACGCAGGATGGTTCCCAGATGAAAGGTGGCACCAGTGCCGAGTCGGGCTGGTTTGATAGGGAAGTGGCTCCTGCAATCTGCCAGCCAGAAGCGGGCGGGTGAGTTTTTTTGCCAGGGAAAAGGCCGTGGTTTGTGTTCGGGGGCCTGTGGCTGGGAGTGGCCGGCTGGCTCCTGAAAATCCACGATACGCAGGATGGTTCCCAGATGAAAGGTGGCACCAGTGCCGAGTCGGGCTGGTTTGATAGAGGCAAGTGGCTCCTGCAATCTGCCAGCCAGAAGACGGGCGTGTAGTTTTTTTGCCAGGGAAAAGGGCCGTGGTTTGTCTTCGGGGCCTGTGGCTGGGAGTGGCCGGCTGGCTCCTGAAAATCCACGATACGCAGGATGGTTCCCAGATGAAAGGTGGCACCAGTACCGAGTCGGGCTGGTTTGATATGTGGAAGTGGCTCCTGCAATCTGCCAGCCAGAAGCAGGGCGGGTGAGTTTTGTTTGCCAAGGAAAAGGGCCGTGGTTTGTGTTCGGGGCCTGTGGCTGGGAGTGCCGGCTGGCTCCTGAAAATCCATGATACGCAGGATGGTTCCCAGATGAAAGGTGGCACCAGTGCCAAGTCAGGCTTGATTGATAGAGGTAAGTGGCTCCTGCAATCTGCCAGCCAGATGACGGGCAGGTCAGTTTTACTTCCAGGGAAAAGGGCCGTAGTTTGTGTTTGGGGGCCTGTGGCTGGGAGTGGCCGGCTGGCTCCTGAAAATCCACGATACGCAGGATGGTTCCCAGATGAAAGGTGGCACCAGTGTCGAGTCGGGCTGGTTTGATAGAGGGAAGTGGCTCCTGCAATCTGCCAGCCAGAAGCGGGGTGGTTCAGTTTTGTTTGCCAGGGAAAAGGGCCGTGGTTTGTGTTCGGGGCCTGTGGCTGGGAGTGGCCGGCTGGCTCCTGAAAATCCACAGATACGCAGGATGGTTCCCAGATGAAAGGTGGCACCAGTGCCGAGTCGGGCTGGTTTCACATGGGGAAGTGGCTCCTACAATCTGCCAGCCAGAGGCGGAGCGAGTGAGTTTTGTTTGCCAGGGAAAAGGGCCGTGGTTTGTGTTCGGGGGCCTGTGGCTGGGAGTGGCCGGCTGGCTCCTGAAAATCCACGATACGCAGGATGGTTCCCAGATGAAAGGTGGCACCAGTACCGAGTCGGGCTGGTTTGATAGAGCAAGTGGCTCCTGCAATCTGCCAGCCAGAACGGGGCAGGTCAGTTTTACTTCCAGGGAAAAGGCCGTGTTTGTGTTTCGGGGCCTGTGGCTGGGAGTGGCCGGCTGGCTCCTGAAAATCCACGATACGCAGGATGGTTCCCAGATGAAAGGTGGCACCAGTGCCGAGTCGGGCTGGTTTCATAGAGGGAAGTGGCTCCTGCAATCTGCCAGCCAGAAGCAGGCCCGGTGAGTTTTGTTTGCCAGGGAAAAGGGCCGTGGTTTGTGTTCGGGGGCCTGTGGCTGGGAGTGGCCGGCTGGCTCCTGAAAATCCACGATACGCAGGATGGTTCCCAGATGAAAGGTGGCACCAGTGCTGAGTCGGCTGGTTTGATAGGGCAAGTGGCTCCTGCAATCTGCCAGCCAGAAGCGGGGCGGGTTAGTTTTGTTTGCCAGGAAAAGGCCGTGGTTTGTGTTCGGGGGCCTGTGGCTGGGAGTGGCCGGCTGGCTCCTGAAAATCCACGATACGCAGGATGGTTCCCAGATGAAAGGTGGCACCAGTGCGAGTCGGGCTGGTTTGATAGAGGCAAGTGGCTCCTGCAATCTGCCAGCCAGAAGCGGGCGGGTAGTTTTGTTTCCAGGGAAAAGGGCCGTGGTTTGTGTTCGGGGGCCTGTGGCTGGGAGTGGCCGGCTGGCTCCTGAAAATCCACGATACGCAGGATGGTTCCCAGATGAAAGGTGGCACCAGTGTCGAGTCGGGCTGGTTTGATAGGGGGAAGTGGCTCCTGCAATCTGCCAGCCAGAAGCGGGGGGTTAGTTTTGTTTGCCAGGGAAAAGGGCCGTGGTTTGTGTTCGGGGGCCTGTGGCTGGGAGTGGCCGGCTGGCTCCTGAAAATCCAGATACGCAGGATGGTTCCCAGATGAAAGGTTGCACCAGTGCCGAGTCGGGCTGGTTTGATATGGGGAAGTGGCTCCTGCAATCTGCCAGCCAGAAGCGGGCGGTGAGTTTTGTTTGCCAGGAAAAGGGCCGGTTTGTGTTCGGGGGCCTGTGGCTGGGAGTGGCCGGCTGGCTCCTGAAAATCCACGATACGCAGGATGGTTCCCAGATGAAAGGTGGCACCAGTACCGAGTCGGGCTGGTTTGATAGAGGGAAGTGGCTCCTGCAATCTGCCAGCCAGAAGCAGGCGGGTGAGTTTTGTTTGCCAGGGAAAAGGGCCGTGGTTTGTGTTCGGGGGCCTGTGGCTGGGAGTGGCCGGCTGGCTCCTGAAAATCCACGATACGCAGGATGGTTCCCAGATGAAAGGTGGCACCAGTGTCGAGTCGGGCTGGATTCATAGAGGCAAGTGGCTCCTGCAATCTGCCAGCCAGATGACGGGCAGGTCAGTTTTACTTCCAGGGAAAAGGACCGAAGAATTTGCTGGTGGACCAGTGGTGGGGAGTGGCCGGCTGGCTCCTGAAAATCCACGATACGCAGGATGGTTCCCAGATGAAAGGTGGCACCAGTGCCGAGTCGGGCTGGTTTCATAGAGGCAAGTGGCTCCTGCAATCTGCCAGCCAGAAGCAGGGCGAGTGACTTTTGTTTGCCAGGGAAAAGGGCCGTGGTTTGTGTTCGGGGGCCTGTGGCTGGGAGTGGCCGGCTGGCTCCTGAAAATCCACGATACGCAGGATGGTTCCCAGATGAAGGGGGCACCAGTACCGAGTCGGGCTGGTTTGATATGGGGAAGTGGCTCCTGCAATCTGCCAGCCAGAAGCAGGGCGGGTGAGTTTTGTTTGCCAGGGAAAAGGGCCGTGGTTTGTGTTCGGGGGCCTGTGGCTGGGAGTGGCCGGCTGGCTCCTGAAAATCCACGATACGCAGGATGGTTCCCCGATGAGAGGTGGCACCAGTGTCGAGTCAGGCTGGTTTGATAGAGGGGAGTGTCTCCTGCAATCTGCCAGCCAGCAGCGGGGTGGTTAGGTTTTGTTTGCCAGGGAAAAGGGCCGTGGTTTGTTTTCGGGGGCTTGTGGCTGGGAGTGGCCGGCTGGCTCCTGAAAATCCACGATACGCAGGATGGTTCCCAGATGAAAGGTGGCACCAGTGCCGAGTCGGGCTGGTTTGATAGAGGCAAGTGGCTCCTGCAATCTGCCAGCCAGAAGATGGGCAGGTCAGTTTTACTTCCAGGGAAAAGGACCGTACTATTTGTTTGGGGACCTGTGGCTGGGAGTGGCCGGCTGGCTCCTGAAAATCCACGATACGCAGGATGGTTCCCAGATGAAAGGTGGCACCAGTGCCGAGTCGGGCTGGTTTGATAGAGGCAAGTGGCTCTGCAATCTGCCAGCCAGAAGCGGGGCGGGTAGTTTTGTTTGCCAGGAAAAGGGCCGTGGTTTGTGTTCGGGGCCTGTGGCTGGGAGTGGCCGGTGGCTCCTGAAATCCACGATACGCAGGATGGTTCCAGATGAAAGGTGGCACCAGTGCCGAGTCGGGCTGGTTGATAGGGAAGTGGCTCCTGCAATCTGCCAGCCAGAAGGGGCGGGTGAGTTTCGTTGCCAGGGAAAAGGCCGTGGTTTGTGTTCGGGGCCTGTGGCTGGGAGTGGCCGGCTGGCTCCTGAAAATCCACGATACGCAGGATGGTTCCCAGATGAAAGGTGGCACCAGTGCCAAGTTTGGTCGGTTTGATATACCAAGTGGCTCTGCAATTGCCAGCAGATGATGGGCAGGTCGTTTTAATTCCAGGGAAAAGGGCCGTAGTTTGTGTTGGGGACCTGTGGCTGGGAGTGGCCGCTGGCTCCTGAAAATCCACGATACAGGATGGTTCCCAGATGAAGGTGGCACCAGTGCCCAGTCGGCTGGTTTGATGAGGGAAGTGGCTCCTGCAATCTGCCAGCCAGAAGCGGGGCAGGTGAGTTTCTTTGCCAGGGAAAAGGGCCGTGTTTGTGTTCGGGGCCTGTGGCTGGAGTGGCCGGCTGGCTCCTGAAAATCCACATACGCAGGATGGTTCCCAGATGAAAGGTGGCACCAGTGCCAAGTCGGGCTGGTTTGAAGAGCCAAGTGGCTCCTGCAATCTGCCAGCCAGAACGTGGCCAGGTCAGTTTTTATTCCAGGGAAAAGGGCCGTGTTTGTGTTCTGGGGGCCTGTGGCTGGGAGTGGCCGGCTGGCTCCTGAAAATCCACGATACGCAGGATGGTTCCCAGATGAAAGGTGGCAGCTCCTGAAAATCCACGATACGCAGGATGGTTCCCAGATGAAAGGTGGCACCAGTGCCGAGTCGGCTGGTTTGATAGAGGCAAGTGGCTCCTGCAATCTGCCAGCCAGAAGGGGCGGGTAGTTTTCTTTGCCAGGGAAAAGGGCCGTGGTTTGTGTTTGGGGGCCTGTGCTGGAGTGGCCGGCTGGCTCCTGAAAATCCACGATACGCAGGATGGTTCCCAGATGAAAGGTTTGGGACCAGTGCCAAGTTCGGGTGGTTTGATAGAGGCAAGTGGCTCCTGCAATCTGCCAGCCAGAAGACGGGCAGGTCAGTTTTCTTCCAGGGAAAAGGGCCGTGTTTTGTTTGGGGGCCTGTGGCTGGGAGTGGCCGGCTGGCTCCTGAAAATCCACGATACGCAGGATGGTCCCAGATGAAAGGTGGCACCAGTGCCGAGTCGGGCTGGTTTGATAGGGCAAGTGGCTCCTGCAATCTGCCAGCAGAAGCGGGTGGGTAGTTTTTTTGCCAGGGAAAGGGCCGGGTTTGTGTTCGGGGCCTGTGGCTGGGAGTGGCCGGCTGGCTCCTGAAAATCCACGATACGCAGGATGGTTCCCAGATGAAAGGTGGCACCAGTCCGAGTCGGCTGGTTGATAGAGGCAAGTGGCTCCTGCAATCTGCCAGCCAGATGCGGGCAGGTAGTTTTACTTCCAGGGAAAACGGCCGTAGTTGTGTTCGGGGGCCTGTGGCTGGGAGTGGCCGGCTGGCTCCTGAAAATCCACGATACGCAGGATGGTTCCCAGATGAAAGGTGGCACCAGTGCAGTCGGCTGGTTGATAGAGGCAAGTGGCTCCTGCAATCTGCCAGCCAGAAGATGGCAGGTCAGTTTTACTTCCAGGGAAAAGGACCGTAGTATTTGTTTGGGGACCTGTGGCTGGGAGTGGCCGGCTGGCTCCTGAAAATCCACGATACGCAGGATGGTTCCCAGATGAAAGGTGGCACCAGTGCCGAGTCGGGCTGGTTTGATAGAGGCAAGTGGCTCCTGCAATCTGCCAGCCAGAAGCGGGCGGGTGAGTTTTGTTGCCAGGGAAAAGGGCCGTGGTTTGTGTTCGGGGGCCTGTGGCTGGAGTGGCCGGCTGGCTCCTGAAAATCCACGATACGCAGATGGTTCCCAGATGAAAGGTGCACCATGCCGT
>NW_026994239.1:0-7474 GCF_028769735.1 Zonotrichia leucophrys gambelii
TCCCAGTGTTGTTCAGCTTCATTCTTCACCTTCCGAAAGCAGCCGCTCTCTCAGGCCCCCGGAGACGAAGAGCGGCTTCTTCGCGCAAAGGCGATTGTGCCGGTCACAGTGCACTCCAGTGTGGCGGCTTCTGCCGAAATGTGCCCGGGACCGGCGTCTTAACACCGGGAACCCGTATTTTGTCTTTAGCGTCTTTTTCGGGTCTACATCATTGCAAAATCTTTTCCACTATGTCTGGCATGGAGAAACTGTGCCAGCACAGAAAACATCTCCCATCGTCTTTTACATGTTGCAGAGAGCTCTGCAGAGTGTTTTGCAAGAAGAAAAACAAAGTTGTCCAAAACACCTTCCAATCGAATGTTCATTTGTTTGGAAAAGGTAGGAAAGTGGTAAGGTACTGTTTTCTATCAGTTTGCAAGCTGCGCACACGTTCCCAGTGTTGTTCAGCTTCATTCTTCTTCTTCCGAAAGCAGCCGCTCTCTCCGGCTCCCGAAGGCGAAGAAGCGGCTTCTTCGCGCAAAGGCGATTGTGCCGGTCACAGTGCACTCCAGTGCGGCGGCTTCTGCCGAAGTGTGCCCGGGACCGGCGCTTAGCTCCGGGGACATCCGTACCTTCTGCTTTCGGGACTTTTGGGGTCTACATCATTGCAAAAAACTTTTCCACTATGTCTGGCAAGGAGAAACTCTGCCTGCACAGAAAACATCTCCCATCGTCTTTTACATGTTGCAGAGAGAGCTCTGCAGAGTGTTTTGCAAGAAGAAAAACAAAGTTGTCCAAAACACCTTCCAATCGAATGTTCACATGTTTGGGAAAGGTAGGAAAGTGGTAAGGTACTGTTTTCTATCAGTTTTCAAGCTGCGCACACGTTCCCAGTGTTGTTCAGCTTCACTCTTCACCTTCCGAAAGCAGCCGCTCTCTCCGGCCCCCGGAGACGAAGAGGCGGCTTCTTCGAGCAAAGGCGATTGTGCCAGTCACAGTGCACTGCAATGCGGCGGCTTCTGCCGAAATGTGCCCGGGACCGGCTCTTAACACCGGGGAACTCCGTATTTTGTCTTTAGCGTCATTTTCGGGTCTACATCATTGCAAAATCTTTTCCAATATGTCTGGCATGGAGAAGCTGTGCCAGCACAGAAAACATCTCCCTTCGAGTTTTACATGTTGCAGAGAGCTCTGCAGAGTGTTTTGCAAGAAGAAAAACAAAGTTGTCCAAAACACCTTCCAATCGAATGTTCATGTGTTTGGAAAAGGTAGGAAAGTGGTAAGGTACTGTTTTCTATCAGTTTGCAAGCTGCGCACACTATCCCAGTGTTGTGCAGCTTCATTCTCACCTTTCAGAAGCTGCTGCTCTCTCCGGCTTTCGGAGGCGAAGAGGCGGCTTCTTCGAGCAAAGGTGATTGTTCTCGTCACAGTGCTCTAAAGTGCGGCGGCTTCTGCCTAAATGTTCCCGGGACCGGCGCTGAGCTCCGGGGACATCCGTACCTTCGTCTTTTGCGTCTTTTGTGGTCTACATCATTGCAAAGATCTTTTCCACTATGGCTGGCAAGGAAAAACTCTGCCTGCACAGAAAACATCTCCCATGGTGTTTGACATGTTGCAGCGAAGTCTGCAGAGTGTTTTGCAGGAAGAAAAGGAAAGTTGTCCAAAACACTTTCTAACAGAATGTTCATGTGTTTGGAATAGGTAGGAGAGTAGTAAGGTACTGTTTCCTATCAGTTTGCAAGATGTGCACACTATCCCAGTGTTGTGCAGCTTCATTCTTCAGCTTTCAGAGGCAGCCGCTCTGTCCGGCTTCCGGAGGCGAAGAAGCGGCTTTTTCGCGCAAAGGCGATTGTGCCGGTCACAGTGCACTGCAGACGGCGGCTTCTGCCGTAATGTGCGCCGTATCTGCTCATAGCTCCGGGGTCTCTGTACCTTCCAATTCCGTTTTTGCTCTTGGCAATGCAAATGGTTTACTTGCAGCAGTAGGACGGGACAGTTAACTGGACTTTTTGCTTTTAGAGAGAAGCTAATGAAAAAGTTTCACCAGGATCAGAGCAGGTTGTAAAACAAGAAAATTTTAATGAAAAGAAGCCATGCTTGTCCCCTTAGATTTGCTAGCTGTGTTTGAACAAAATGAAATGTGTCAACTCGGTGTTCCTGGGTATCACATCAGTAACAGGTACTTCAGTTGCTGAATTTCTCTCGTCAAGTCAAGAAGAGAATCCAAGGAATTGTGATTTCATGCTCACAATTCACCCTGTGGTGCCGAAAGGTGAAAAAGGGGTGGAAGGTGCACGGGTCAATTAACTTGAATGGCCTATGTAAATCAGCGGCCGCTGATTTCCTGAAGGCTTCAACAGGTCAGTTGCCTATGTTTTTCTTGGAATTGTTTTAACCTTCGGTCATGTTTTTCTTGGGATTTTTTTACCCTTTCCCTATTAGTTCAGCCTTTGGTCTCCAGCCTTTGCTGACATTTCAAGTATCTCGGTAGCCTGGAAATGTGTTGTCATAATTGCTGACATCATTATTCCCTTCAAAGGGTTGTTTGCCTCAAGTCTCAGTTTTGCTGGTTTTCTGCTAGTTGATTGTCAGAGGGCAGCAGGTGTTGTGTAGGAGCAAGTACACAAACCCATAGCTTGCTTTTCTTTTGATTTGGCCTGTGTAGCTAATGGAATGACTGAACATCTGTGAGAGGCTTTTCTCTCCCCGTTAGGTTTCACTGGAAGGGCAGATGCAAATCGTCTACCTGAAGTCTTGGCACAGAAGAAAGTAGTGGTTTGCTGCTGCATCTAGCTAGAAGCTTACAAAAGGAAGGCCTTGGGCTGAGGCCCATTCCATTGGCTAAGTAGAAAAGGACTGTGGGAAGGTGAGGCAGCTGAATTAGAGGTAGATCAACAAGTTCTAGAACGGTCGTGTGTTCAAAGCCTGGTGTATGGTGGTTGGTTGAATGGTGTTTGTTATGGCTTAAAGCTATGGAACTGATAAAGGCAAAGTTGCAAGAAAGCAGCTCTCCTTTGCATCTTGCTGGGGACTCTGCTTCAGCACGGACCCTCAACTCCAAGTTTGCCAAGGAGATGATCAGTAGGACTGTTGCAGAGCTGCTGTGTGCATCTGAATGGAATGGCAGAGAGTGAAGCGCTGGACATTTCTGGCTTTAGTACAATGCTGCTGCATTGGTGCCAGTTTAGTTGGTTTTCCATCAGTGGCCTTTCTGTCTAGAAGTACACTGCCCAGAGTCTTTCTAGCATGTGATGCCATTTCCTTCCTGTTCTTTTCATACCTTCCTTCAGTTGAAAGGATGATACAATCTTTCCATTTTGAAGATCCCTGTTAGGAAACACTATGCAAGAGGAGTCATCGCTCCCTTTTCTTCTGCCTCCTTTGTCATTTTCAGAGACTCATTTCAAATTTCTGCTAATGTCAAGAGGAATACTGAGATTACCTAGCAGGGTTGGCACTCTCAGCTGCTATCTTCTTTCATACTGCTTCATACTGGATGTGACTTAAAGGCCTCGTTTTGTCATCTGCATTTTGCTGTGACCCAAACCTAAATATTCCAGGCGTGTGAACACAAAAAGAACTCCTAGGCTTTTGCAAGAACTAGCCCAGGAGGATTTGTGTTCAATTTGATCTCTACAGTGTTTCAGAAAGAAGGAGATTGCACTGTCTTCTTGTGTACACCCTTCTTGTGCTCTCATGTCTTCCATGCCCTAGTTAATCTACCGGCTATGGTGGATTTTCAGGAGCCAGCCGGCCACTCCCAGCCACAGGCCCCCAAACAAAAACTACGGCCCTTTTCCCTGGAAGTAAAACTGAGCTGCCCGTCTTCTGGCTGGCAGATTGCAGGAGCCACTTGGTACTATTAAACCAGCAAGACTTTGCACTGCTGCCACCTTTCATCTGGGAACCATCCTGCGTATCGTGGATTTTCAGGAGCCAGCCGGCCACTCCCAGCCACAGGCCCCCGAACACAAACCACGGCCCTTTTTCCCTGGTAAACAAAACTCACCCACCCGCTTCTGGCTGGCAGATTGGAGGAGCCACTTGTCTCTATCAAACAGCCCGACTTGGCACTGTTGCCAACCTTTCATCTGGGAACCATCCTGCGTATCGTGGATTTTCAGGAGCCAGCGGCCACTCCCAGCCACAGGCCCCCAAACACAAACCACGGCCCTTTTCCGGGATGTAAACTGACCTGCCCATCATCTGGCTGGCAGATTGCAGGAGCCACTTGGTACTATCAAACCAGCCTGACTTGGCACTGGTGCCACCTTTCATCTGGGAACCATCCTGCGTATCGTGGATTTTCAGGAGCCAGCCGGCCACCCAGCCACAGGCCCCAACACAAACTACGGCCCTTTTCCTGGCAAAAAAACTCACCCCCCACTTCGGCTGGCAGATTGGCGGAGCCACTTGTCCAATCAAACCAGCCCGACTTGGCACTGGTGCCACCTTTCATCTGGGAACCATCCTGCGTATCGTGGATTTCAGAGCCAGCCGGCCACTCCCAGCCACAGGCCCCCAAACACAAACTACGGCCCTTTTCCTGGAAGTAAACTGACTGCCCATCATCTGGCTGGCAGATTGCAGGAGCCACTTGTCTCTATTAAACCTGCGACTGGCACTGTGCCACCTTTCATCTGGGAACCATCCTGCGTATCGTGGATTTTCAGGAGCCAGCCGGCCACTCCCAGCCACAGGCCCCCAAACACAAACTACGGCCCTTTTCCCTGTGTAAAACTGACCTGCCCCTCATCTGGCGGCAGATTGCAGGAGCCACTTGTTCTATCAAACAAGCCCGACTCGGCACTGTGCCACCTTTCATTGAACAATCCTGCGTATCGTGGATTTTCAGGAGCAAGCGGCCACTCCCAGCCACAGGCCCCAAACACAAACCACGGCCCTTTTCCCTGAAGTAAAACTGACCTGCCCATCATCTGGCTGGCAGATTGCAGGAGCCACTTGGTCTCTATCAAACCATCAGACTTGGCACTGGTGCCACCTTTCATCTGGGAACCATCCTGCGTATCGTGGATTTTCATTAGCCAGCCGGCCACTCCAGCCACAGGCCCCCAAACACAAACTACGGCCCTTTCCCTGGACGTAAAACCAACCAGCCCATCATCCGGCATGGCAGATTACAGGAACCACTTGGTACTATTAAACCAGCCCGACTTGGCACTTGTGCCACCTTTCATCTGGGAACCATCCTGCGTATCGTGGATTTTCAGGAGCCAGCCGGCCACTCCCAGCCACAGGCCCCCAAACACAAACTACGGCCCTTTTCCCTGGAAGTAAAATCTGACCTGCCCATCATCTGGCTGGCAGATTGCAGGAGCCACTTGTCTCTATCAAACCTGCCCGACTCGCACTGTGCCTCCTTTCATCTGGGAACCATCCAGCATATCGTGGATTTTCAGGAGCCAGCCGGCCACTCCCAGCCACAGGCCCCCAAACACAAACTACGGCCTTTTTCCCTGGAAGTAAAAATGACCTCCCCATCTTCTGGCTGGCAGATGGCAGGAGCCACTTGGCACTATCAAACCAGCCGACTTGAGACTGGTGCCGCCATTCATCTGTGAACGATCCTGCGTATCGTGGATTTTCAGGAGCCAGCCGGCCACTCCCAGCCACAGGCCCCCAAACAAAACACGGCCCTTTTCCCTGGAAGTAAAACTGAACCTGCAATCATCTGGCTGGCAGATTGCAGGAGCCACTTGGTATATCAAACCAGCCGACTTGCACTGGTGCCACCTTTCATCTGGAACCATCCTGCGTATCGTGGATTTTCAGGAGCCAGCCGGCCACTCCCAGCCACAGGTCCCCCAACACAAACCACGGCCCTTTTCCCTGGAATAAAACTACCCCCACACTCTGGCTGGCAGATTGGAGGAGCCACTTGCCTCTATCAAACCAGCCCGACTTGGCACTGGTGCCACCTTTCATCTGGGAACCATCCTGCGTATCGTGGATTTTCAGGAGCCAGCCGGCCACTCCCAGCCAAGGCCCCCAAACACAAACTACGGCCCTTTTCCCTGGAAGTAAAACTGACCTGCCCATCATCTGACTGCAGATTGCAGGACCACTTGCTCTATCAAACCAGACGACTCGGCACTGGTGCCACCTTTCATCTGGGAACCATCCTGCGTATCGTGGATTTTCAGGAGCCAGCCGGCCACTCCCAGCCACAGGCCCCCAACACAAAACCACGGCCCTTTTCCCTGGAAAAAACTCACCGCCCAGCTTCTGGCTGCAGATTGCAGGAGCCACTTGGTACTATTAAACAGCAAGACTTTGCACTGCTGCCACCTTTCATCTGGAACCATCCTGCGTATCGTGGATTTTCAGGAGCCAGCCGGCCACTCCCAGCCAAGGCCCCACAACACAAACCACGGCCCTTTTCCCTGGAAGTAAAACTGACCTGCCCACTCCTGACTGGCAGATTGCAGGAGCCACTTGCCTCTATCAAACCAGCCGACTCGGACTGGTGCCACCTTTCATCTGGGAACCATCCTGCGTATCGTGGATTTTCAGGAGCCAGCCGGCCACTCCCAGCCACAGGCCCCCAAACACAAACTACGGCCCTTTTCCCTGGAAGTAAAACTGACCTGCCCATCTTCTGGCTGGCAGATTGCAGGAGCCACTTGGTACTATTAAACCAGCAAGACTTGGCACTGGTGCCACCTTTCATCTGGGAACCATCCTGCGTATCGTGGATTTTCAGGAGCCAGCCGGCCACTCCCAGCCACAGGCCCCCAAACACAAACCACGGCCCTTTTCCCTGCAACAAAACTCATCTCCGCTTCTGGCTGGCAGATTGCAGGAGCCACTTGGTACTATCAAACCAGCCCGACTCGGCACTGGTGCCACCTTTCATCTGGGAACCATCCTGCGTATCGTGGATTTTCAGGAGCCAGCCGGCCACTCCCAGCCACAGGCCCCCAAACAAAAACTACGGCCCTTTTCCCTGAAGTAAAACTACCGCCATCATCTGGCTGGCAGATTGCAGGACCACTTGTACTATAAACCAGCAAGACTGCCTGTGCCACCTTTCATTTGGGAACCATCCTGCGTATCGTGGATTTCAGGAGCCAGCCGGCCACTCCCAGCCACAGGCCCCCAACACAAACTACGGCCCTTTCCCTGAAACAAACTGACCACCCCTTCTGGCTGCAGATTGGAGGAGCCACTTGCCTCTATCAAACCAGCCCGACTCGGCACTGGTGCCACCTTTCATCTGGGAACCATCCTGCGTATCGTGGATTTTCATGAG
Source organism: Zonotrichia leucophrys gambelii (assembly GCF_028769735.1). Classification (NCBI taxonomy): domain Eukaryota; kingdom Metazoa; phylum Chordata; class Aves; order Passeriformes; family Passerellidae; genus Zonotrichia; species Zonotrichia leucophrys. The sequence continues at coordinate 7,253 of NW_026994239.1, forward strand.
CCAGCCGGCCACTCCCAGCCATAGGCCCCCAAACAAAAACTACGGCCCTTTTCCCTGGAAGCAAAACTGACCTGCCCATCATCCGACTGACAGATTGCAGGAGCCACTTGCCTCATATCAAACCAGACGACTCGCACTGTGCCACCTTTCATCTGGGAACCATCCTGCGTATCGTGGATTTTCATGGAGCCAGCCGCCACACCCAGCCACAGGCCCCCGAAA
>NW_026994240.1:0-7464 GCF_028769735.1 Zonotrichia leucophrys gambelii
AACCAGCCGATCGGAATGGTGCCACTTTCATCTGGGGAACCATCCTGCGTATCGGGATTTTCAGGAGCAGGCGGCACTCCCAGCCACAGGCCCCGAACACAAACCACAGGCCTTTTCCCTGGAAGTAAAACTGACTGCCCGTCATCTGGCTGGCAGATTGCAGGAAACCACTTGCTCTATCAAACCAGCCGACTCGGCATGGTGCCACCTCTCATCTGGGAACCATCCTGCGTATCGTGGATTTTCAGGAGCCAGCCGGCCACTCCCAGCCACAGGTCACCAAACAAAAACTACGGCCTTTTCCCTGGAAGTAAAATGACTGCCTATCTTCTGGCTGGCAGATTGCAGGAGCCACTTGCCTCTATCAAACCAGCCGACTTGCACTTCTGCTGCCTTTCATCTGGGAACCATCCTGCGTATGTATTTTCAGGAGCAGCCGGCCACTCCAGCACCAGGCCGGAAACACAAAACGGGTCCTTTTCCCGGAAACTGAACTAGAAAATGTGGGACAGTTTACAGCTAATATTGTTTGAATCATGTGGTCATAATAATAGATTTCTACATCGAATTTTTAAAATCTTTTTCGAGTTCAGAATGTCCAAGATGTGAGGTCTTTTTCTTCTGTTATCAATATTGCAACGAATTGATAAATAAAGACCAAATCTTTATTTTTCTTTTTAACCCACGTTGATAATTCCCATTCATTAATCCATTTTTTGGACAATATTTGCCATTCTGATGTATGTTGTCACTTCTTTACAATCGACATTCTGTGACTATTTGACAAGTCTTGGGTGATGATCCTATCTGGTCTTAGATAACATAGGGGGAAATTTCCTCAGCCAGTGTCAGTCCTTTAGCATGCGTATCAGAAGATCTTTCTATAGCTGGGAATTTTCCATGAAAGGGATTCAGTTAGGGAAGAGACACTTGTCCCAGAGTTTTACATTTTCTTGAACACTGCTTAAGGAACATGGATCCCATGTCCATTTGGATCTCTGTCTGCACAGAACTTTGTCATGCCAGTGCTTGAAATGCATCTCGAAGAGAATTCATACACAGAATGAATGAGGGCTGTGGTAGGGCTCAGTGGGGCTCCCAGGCCCAACCCCCTGTTAAAGCAGGTACCTAGAGCCTCTTGCCCGGGATTCTTCTGGGTGTACTTTTAATGTCTTCTAAGATCCAGGCTTCAGAAGCTTACTGGGCAGTCTGTGCCGCGGTTGTCACCTCACAGTAAAACATATTTGGTGATGTTCATAGGCAATCTCCTGTATTTCAGTGTGTGCCCACTGCTCTTGTCTTTTCACTCAGCATCACTTCAAAGACACTGGTTCCCTCCCTTTTGCATTATTGCTTCCGTATGTATGTTTGCAGCCAAGTAGAGAAATGTAAACAAATTTCCCGAAGGCCACGCAGACAATATTCCTTCATTACCAGTCAAGTTGTTCATCAAGGTGTTTTAAAAAGTTGTTCAGCATGAAATTCCCCGGAAATCCTGCCGAGTACATTGCTTTGTCCCCCTTATATGAGGCAAGGTTTCGGGGTATAGTGCCCCATCAACTTCGTGGGATAAAAAGAGGCTGGTGATTTGTACTTTTGAGTCTCTAATTGTCATTTTTGAAGAGGGCAGTCTTTGCTTTCATGCAGCCTAGCTACGGAAAACTCCTACTTTGTCTTTAGCGTTTTTTTTTGGTCCCCCTCCAACTTGCCCAAAAATTTTTCCCCATGTCTGGCAAGGAGAATCTGGGTCAGGGCTGAAAACTCTCCATGTGTTGTAATGTTGCAGAGAAGTCTGCAGAGTTTTTGCAGGAAGAAAAGAAAGTTGTGAAAACACCTTCCAATCGAATGTTCATGTGTTTGGAAAAGGTAGGCAGTGGTAAGGTATTTTGATCAGTTTGCAAGCTGTGCAACTATCCCATTTGTTCAGCTTCATTCTTCACTTTCCGAAAGCATGGTCTCTCCGGCTCCCGAAGGCGAAGAGGCGGCTTCTTCGCGCAAAGGCGATTGTGCCGGTCACAGTGCAATCCAGTGCGGCGGCTTTACGAAATGTGCCGGGACCGGCGTTAGCTCCGGGGACATCCGTACTTCTTCTTTCGGGAATTTTGTGGTCTACATCATTTCAAAAATCTTTCCACTATGTCTGGCAAGGAGAAACTCTGCCAGCACAGAAAACATCCTCCATGGTGTTTGAATGTTGCGGAGAGGTTTGCTGAGTGTTTTGCCAAGAAAAAAAACAAAGTTGTTGAAAACACCTTCCAACAAAAAAGTTCATGTGTTTGGAATAGGTGGACGTGTAAGGTACGTTTTCTATCGTTTGAAAAACTGTGCACACTTCCCAGTTTGTGCGTTTCTTCTTAGCTTTCGAGGCGCGCTCTCTCCGGCTTCGGAGCGAAGGGCGGCTTCTTCGCCAAAGGCGATTGTGCCGGTCACGTGCACTGCAGACGGCGGTTCTGAGTAATGTCCCCCGTATTGCTCATGCTCCCGGGGTCCGTATTCCAATTCGTTTTTGGTTTTGGCAATGAAAGGTTTCGAGAGTAGGACGGGCGGAAAGGGTTTAAATTGGTTTTTGAGGAGAAGTAATGAAAAAGTTTCAAGGATCGAGCAGGTTGTAAAACAAGAAAAAGGCTTTAAAGAAGCCAGCCTTGTCCCTTGTTTTCTAGCTGGGAACAAAATGGGTAACTCGGTGCTGTGTATAAAAAGTAAAAAAACTTAGTTGTGATTTCTCTCGTCAAATCAAGAAAGAAAAAGGAAATTTTTATGCTTACAAATTCCCGGGGTGCCGAAAAGGGAAAAAGGGGTGGAAGGTGCACGGTAATTTAAACTTGAAGGCCCAGGAAATCGCGCCGCGTTTCCTGAAGGCTTCAAAGGTCAGTTGCCGTTTTCGGAATTGTTTTTAAGCCCCCCCCCCCCTGTTTTTTTTTTGGGTTTCTTTACCTTTTCCCCTTGTTAGAGGTTCAGCCTTGCTGCATTTCAAGTATTCGTAGCTGGAAATGTGTTGTCTTAATTGCTGACATCATTATTCCCTTCAAAGGGTTGTTTTCCTAAAATCTCGTTTTGTGGTTTTCTGCTGTTGATGTTTAGAGGGCAGAGGGTTGTGTAGGAGCAAGTACACAACCCTTAGCGTGCTTTTCTTTTGTTTGGCCTGTGTAGCAATGGAATGACTGAAAATCTGTGAGAGGCTTTTCTCTCCCCGTTAGGTTTACTGGGGGGGGCAGTTTCAAATCGTCTACCTGAAGTCTTGGCACAGAAGAATGTAGTGGTTTTCTGCTGGCATTGCTAGGTAAAAAAAGGAAGGCTTGGGCCCGGGCCCATTCCATTGGCTTAGTAGAAAAGGACGTGGGAGGTGGGAGCGAATTAGAGGTAGTCAACAAGGGTTCAAAGCCGGTGTTGGTGGTTGGTTGAATGGTGTTTGGTATGGCTTAAGCTATGGAATGATAAAAGGGAATGTTGCAAGAAAGCGCTTCCTTTGCATCTTGTGGGGACTCTGCTTCACCCGGCCCTAACTCAAGTTGCCAAGGATGTCAGTTGATGTTGCAAGGGTGCGTGTGCTTTTGAATGGAATGGCAGAGGTAGTGAAGCGCTGGACATTTCTGGCTTTAGTACAATGCTGCTGCATTGGTGCCTGTTTAGTTGAGTTTTCCATCAGTGGCCTTTCTGTCTAGAAGTACCACTGCCCAGAATCTTTCTAGCATGTGATGCCATTTCTTCTGTTGTTTCATAATTCCTTTCAGTTGAAAGGATGATAACAATCTTTACATTTTGAGATCCTGTTAGGAAACCACTATGCAAGAAGGAGCCATCGCTCCGTTTCTTCTGCCTCCTTTCGTCATTTTCAGAGACTCTATTTCAAATTTCTCCTAATTCAAGGGGAATTCTGAGATTACTTAGCAGGGTTGGCACTCTCAGCTACTTTTCTTCTTTCATACTGTTCATTATGGATGTGACATAAGGGCCTCGTTTTGTCATTGCATTCTGCTGCTGATCCAAAGCTAAAATTCCAGATGTATGAACACAAAAAAGAACTCCTAGGCTTTTGCAAGAACTAGCCCAGAGGATTTGTGTTCCAATTTGATCGCTACAGGTTTCAGAAAAAGGAGTTTGGACTGTCTTCTTGAGGTACTATCTTCTTGTGCTTCATGTCCTGCAGTCCTAGTGAATCACGGCTATGGTGGATTTTCAGAGACAGCAGGCCACTCCCCCCCCCCCAAGGCCCCCGAACAAAAACACGGGCCCTTTTTCCCCGGAAAAAAACTGAATGCCCCCCTTTTGGTGGAGGGTTGGGAGGAGCACTTGTCTATCAAACCAGCCCGACTTGGGACTGGTGCCAATTTTAAAACTGGGAACCATCCGCGTATTTTGGATTTTTTAGGGGCCCCCCGGGCCCCTCCCGGGCCCAAAACCCCCCCCAAAAAAAAAAACCCCCCCGGGCCCCTTTTCCCGGGGATCAAAAATCAACCCCCCCCCCGGGGTTTCCCCTGGCGGGGTTTTTGGGGGGCCAAATTGCCCCCACCAAAAAAACCCGGGTTTCCCCGGCCCCCCCCTTTGGCCAAAACCCTTTTTATTTGGGTTTTAAACCCTCCCGCGTATCTGGTTTTCAGGAGCCCGCCGGGCCCCTCCCCGCCACAGGCCCCCAAAACAAAAAAACCCCCGGGCCCCTTTTCCCCCCAAATAAAAAGACCTGCCCGGGCATCCCCGGGTTTCCATTAAAGGGGCCCCTTTCCTTATCCCAAAAAAGCCCGACTTGGGCCCGGTGCCACCTTTTCCCGGGGCCATCCAAACGTATTTTTGGATTTTCAGGGGGCAGGGCCGGGGGCCCCCAGCCCAAACCCCAAAAAAAACCTTTGGCCCCTTTTTTCCCCCCAAGGGGGAAAATGCCCCCCCCTTTTTGGGTGGGAATTTCAGCAAGGGCCCCCTTTGGTTTTAAAACAAACCCGCCCAATTGGAATTTGGGGCCACCTTTCATTGGGGGAAACCCCCCCCGCGTATCGGGTTTTTTTTGGGGGCCCGCCCGGGCCCCTCCCGCCACAGGCCCCCCCAAAAAAAACCACGGCCCCTTTTCCCCCCCAAAAAAAAATACCGCCCCCGGGGGGGTGGCCGGGGTTTCAGGAGCCCCTTCCCCTATCAAACCCCCGATTGGGACTGGGGGCCCCCTTTCATTGGGGGAAAAAATCCTGGTATCGGGGAAAATTTTAAAAGGGGGGGGCCCGGGCCCCCCCAGCCCAGGCCCCCAAAAAAAAACCACGGCCCCTTTTTCCCCCCAAAAAAAATTAAACCCCCCTTTGGGGGCAGATTGGAGGGGGCCCCTTCCCCCCATCAAACCCGGCCCCACTTTGGACCCGGTGCCCCCCTTTAAATTTTGGGAAAAACCCCCCCCGCGTATCCCCCGGTTTTAGGAGCCAAACCGGGCCCCTCCCCCCACAGGCCCCCAAACAAAAAACCCCCGGCCCCCCTTTTCCCCCCCAAAAAAATACCCCCCCGGGGTTCCCGGGTGGGGATTGCAAAAGGGGAAAATTTCCCCTATCAAAAAAAGCCCGACTTGGCATGGTGCCCCTCTGTCAAAAATAGCAGGGTTTGGGGATGGTGCCCCTTTCATCCCCCGGAAAAAACCCTCCGCATATCGTGCATTTTCAGGAGCCAGCCGGCCCCTCCCAGCCCCAGGTCCCAGCCACAGGGCCCCGAACACAAACCACGGCCATTTTCCCTGGCAAACAAAAATTTTAACCCCCCCCGCTTCTGGCTGGAAATTTGGGCAGGACCCACTTCCCTTATAAAACCAGCCCGACTTGGCACTGGTGCCCCCTTGGGTCTGGGAGCAATCCAGCGTATTGTGGATTTTCGGGGCCCTCCCGGGCCCCCCCCCCCCGCCACAAGCCCTCAAAAAAAAATCACCCCCCTTTTTCCCCTGAATAAAAAAATGGGCATTTGCCCCTCATTGGCTGGGACATTGCAGTAGCCACTTGGTAATAAACAAACCTGCCCATCAGCACTGGGGGGCCACCCCTTTTATCTGGGAACCCTCCAGTGTATCGTGATTTTCAGGAACCAGCCCCCACCTCAGCCACACGCCCCGAACACAAACCCCGCCCTTTTCCTGGCAAACAAAAATCTAACCACCCGCTTCTTGCTGGCAGATTGCAGGAGCCCCTTGACTCTATTCAACCAGCCCCACTCGACACTGGTGCCACCTTTCATCTGGGAACCCTCCTGCGTATCGTGGATTTTCAGGAGCCAGCCCGGGCCCCTCCCAGCCACAGGCCCCCAAAAAAAAATTACGGCCCTTTCCCGGAATTAAAACTGACATGCCCATCTTCTGGCTGGCAGATTGCAGGAACCACTTGGCTCTATCAAACCAGCCCGACTTGGGCACTGGTGCCACCTTGAGTCTGGGAGCCATCCGCGTATTGTGGATTTTCGGGGGCCTCCCCGGCCACTCCAGCACAAGTCCCCAAAAACAATCTACGGCCCTTTTCCTGGAAGTAAAACTGACCTGCCCTCATCTGTCTGGCACATTGCAGCAGCCACTTGGTAATATCAAAACCTGTCCAACTTGGCACTGGTGCCACCTTTCATCTGGGAACCGTCCTGCGTATCGTGGATTTTCAGGAGCAGCCGGCCACTCCCAGTCAAGGCCCCCCAAACACAAACTACGGCCCTTTTCCCTGGCAAACAAACTCACCCGCCCCGCTTCTGGCTGGCAGATTGCAGGGCCACTTCCCTCTATCAATCCAGCCCGACTCGGCACTGGTGCCACCTTTCATTGGGAAACCCTCCTGCGTATCGTGGATTTTCAGGAGCCAGCCGGCACTCCCCGCCACAGGCCCCCAAAAACAAACCCCGGCCCTTTTCCCTGGAAGTAAAACTGACCTGCCCGTCATCTGGCTGGCAGATTGCAGGGGCCAAATTGCCCCTATCAAACCAGCCCGTCTGGCACTGGTGCCACATTTCTTCTGGGAACCATCCTGCTATCGTGGATTTTCAGGGCCCGCCGGCCACTCCCAGCCACAGGCCCCCAAACACACACTACGGCCCCCTTTTCCTGGAATTAAAAGTGACCTGCCCCTCTTCTGGCTGCAATTGCAGGAACCACTTGGCTCTTCAAACTAGCCAGGGCTTGGCACTGATGCCAACTTTCATCTGGGAACCATCCTGCTTTTCGTGCATTTTCAGGAGCCAGCCGGCCACTCCCAGCCACAGGCCCCCGAAAACAAACCACGGCCCTTTCCCTGGCAAACAAACTCTAACCACCCCTTCTTGCTGGCAGATTGCAGGAGCCATTGACTCTATCAAACCAGCCCGACTCGACACTGGTGCCACCTTTCATCTGGGAACCCATCCTGCGTATCGTGATTTTCAGGAGCAGCCGGCCACTCCCAGCCACAGGCCCCAACACAAACACGGGCCCTTTTCCTGGAAAAAAATACCCCCCCTTTCGGGAATTGCAGGAACCCCTTCCCCCTTTCAAAA
>NW_026994241.1:0-7460 GCF_028769735.1 Zonotrichia leucophrys gambelii
GCCGTAGATTATTTTTGGGGACTTGTGGCTGGGAGTGGCCAGCTGGCTCCTGAAAATCCACAATACGCTGGATGGCTCCCAGACCCAAGGTGGCACCAGTGCCAAGTCGGGCTTGTTTGATAGAGGCAAGTGGCTCCTGCAATCTGCCAGCCAGAAGCGGGGCGGGTGATTTTTCTTTGCCAGGGAAAAGGGCCGTGGTTTGTGTTCGGGGGCCTGTGGCTGGGAGTGGCCGGCTGGCTCCTGAAAATCCACCATACGCAGGATGGTTCCCAGATGAAAGGTGGCACCAGTGCCGAGTCGGGCTGGTTTGATAGAGGGAAGTGTCTCCTGCAATCTGCCAGCCAGAAGCGGGGCGGGTGGGTTTTGTTTGCCAGGGAAAAGGGCCGTGGTTTGTGTTTGGGGGCCTGTGGCTGGGAGTGGCCGGCTGGCTCCTGAAAATCCGCGATACGCAGGATGGTTCCCAGATGAAAGGTGGCACCAGTGCCGAGTCGGGCTGGATTGATAGAGGCAAGTGGCTCCTGCAATCTGCCAGCCAGATGACGGGCAGGTCAGTTTTACTTATAGGGAAAAGGGCCGTGGTTTGTGTTCGGGGGCCTGTGGCTGGGAGTGGCCGGCTGGCTCCTGAAAATCCATGATACGCAGGATGGTTCCCAGATGAAAGGTGGCACCAGTGCCAAGTCGGGCTGGATTGATAGAGGCAAGTGGATCCTGCAATCTGCCAGCCAGAAAGGGGGCGGGTGAGTTTTGTTTGCCAGGGAAAAGGGCCGTGGTTTGTGTTCGGGGGCCTGTGGCTGGGAGTGCCCGGCTGGCTCCTGAAAATCCACGATACGCAGGATGGTTCCCAGATGAAAGGTGGCACCAGTGCCAAGTCGGGCTGGATTGATAGAGGCAAGTGGCTCCTGCAATCTGCCAGCCACATGACAGGCAGGTCAGTTTTAATTCCAGGGAAAAGGACCGTAGTATTTTTTTGGGGACCTGTGTCTGGGAGTGGCCGGCTGGCTCCTGAAAATCCACGATACGCAGGATGGTTCCCAGATGAAAGGTGGCACCAGTACCGAGTCGGGCTGGTTTGATAGAGGGAAGTGTCGCCTGGAATCTGCCAGCCAGAATCGGGGCGGGTGAGTTTTCTTTGCCAGGGAAAAGGGCCGTAGTTTGTGTTTGGGGGCCTGTGGCTGGGAGTGGCCGGCTGGCTCCTGAAAATCCACGATACGCAGGATGGTTCCCAGATGAAAGGTGGCACCAATGCCAAGTTCGGCTGGATTGATAGAGGCAAGTGGCTCCTGCAATTGCCACAGATGAGGGCAGGTCAGTTTTAAATTCCAGGGGAAAAGGGCCGTAGTTTGGTTTGGGGGCCTGTGGCTGGGAGTGGCCCGGGGGGTCCTGAAAATCCACAAAAGCAGGATGGTTCCCCCGAGAAAAGGGGGCCCAGTTCCAAGTTGGGCGGTTTGATTTACCCGTGGTCCCGCAATTGCAGCCCGAAGGGGGCGGGGGGAGTTTTCTTCCGGGAAAAGGGCCGAGGTTTTTTTTGGGGGCTTTTGGCTGGGAGTGGCGGCTGGCCCTGAAAAAACCCCAAAAAGCGGGGTGGTTTTCCCCGAAAAAGGTGGCACCAGTGCCAGTCCGGGGTGGTTTTATTTTTGGGGGGGTGGGTCCCGCCCAAACTGCCCGCCGAGAGGGCAGGTCAGTTTTTTCTTCCCGGGAAAAGGGGCCCTTGGGTTTTTGTTCGGGGGGGGCCCGTGGCTGGGGGGTGGGGCTTTGGGTCCCGAAAATCCAAAAATTCGAAAGGGGGGGGTTTCCCGATGAAAAGGGGGCACCCCCGCCAAATCGGCTGGTTTTATAGGGGAAGGGGGGTCCTGCAAACTGCCAGCCGTTTCGGGGGGGGTATTTTTTTCCCGGGGGGAAAGGGCCGGGTTTTTTTTTGGGGGGCCTGTGGCTGGGGGGTGGGGCCGGCTTCCCGGAAAAAACCCAAAAGCGGATGGGTTTCCCCGGGTGAAAGGTGGCACCCGTCCGAGTCGGGGGTTTTATGTTAGAGGAAGTGGTCCTGAAAATTTCAGCCCGATGAAGGGGGGTCAGTTTTACTTCCCGGGAAAAAGGGCCCCTGGTTTTTTTGGGGGGTTTTGGCTGGGGAGGGCCCCGGCCTTTTGGCCCCGTAAAACCACAATACGCGGATGGTTTCCCGAAAGGTGGGGCCCCGGGCCAAATGGGCTTGGGTTTTTTAGAGGGAAGTGTCCTGCAATTTGCCAGCAAAATGGGGGCTGGGTTTTTTTTTTCCAGGAAAAAGGGGGTGTTTTTTGGGGCCTTTTGGCCCGGGGTGGCCCGGGTGGCCCCTGGGAAAATTTCCCCCAAAAGCAGGATGGTTTCCCCGATGGGAAAGGGGGGGGGGACCAGTGCCCAATTGGGCGGGTTTTATAACCCAAATGGCCCTGAATTGCCCGCCCCGATGTGGGCAGGTCCTTTTTTCCGGGAAAAAAAAACCGTGGGTTTTTTTGGTGGGGGGGGTGTCTGGGGGTGGCCGGCTGGCTCCTGAAAATCCACGATACGCAGGATGGTTCCCAGATGAAAAAGGTTTTGGGACGGGGCGATCGGGGGGGTTTTATAGAGGGAAATGGTCCAGCAAATTTCCCCCCAGATGAGGGCGGTTTAGTTTTACTTCCCGGGAAAAGGGCCCTGGTTTTTTTGGGGGCTTTTGGCTGGGGGTGGCCCCGGTGGCCCCTGAAAATCCACAAAACGCGGATGGTTCCCCGAAAGGTGGGGGACCCGGCCCAAATTGGGAGTTTTGGAAAAGGCCCAAATGGTTCCCGCAATTTTGCCAGCCCGAAAAAGGGGGGGGGTAGTTTTTTTCCCGGGGGAAAAAAGGGCCCTGGGTTTTTGTTTGGGGGCCTGTGGCTGGGGTGGCCGGGCTGGCTCCTGGAAAACCCCGATTCGCGGGTGGTTCCCCGATGAAAGGGGGGCACCGTGCGAGTCGGGCTGGGGTTTAAGGGGAAGTGGTTTCCCGCAATCTGCCACCAGGAGGGGGGGCGGGTGGGTTTTGTTTGCCAGGGAAAAGGGCCTTTTTTTGTGTTCGGGGGGGTGTGGCTGGGGTGGCCGGCTGGTCTGAAATTCCACGATACGCAGGATGGTTCCCAGATGGGAAAAGGGGGCAAACCCGTGCCAAATGGGCTGGGGGTTTTATAGAGGCAAAATGGCCCCCTGCAAAACTGCCAGCCCGTTTAGGGCAGGTCCCTTTTACTTCCCGGGGGAAAAAGGGCCCTGTTTTTTTTTGGGGACCTGGGGTCTGGGAAGTGGCCCGGGTGGCTCCCGAAAATTTCCCCGTTTCGCAGGAGGTTCCCCGATGAAAAGGTTTGGGACCAGTCCAAATGGGTTGGGTTTTAAAGAGGGAAGTGGCGCTGAAAATTGGGCCAAACCAGTTTATGGGCGGTCAGTTTTTCTTCCAGGGGAAAAGGGGTGGTTTTTTTGGGGGCCTTTTGGTGGGAGTGGCCGGGTTTTGGGGGCCCGAAAATCCCCAAAACGCGGTTTGGTTCCCGAAAAGGTGGCACCAGGCCCGGGTTTTGGGGTTGGGTTTTATAGAAAGGGGGGTGGGCCTTCAATTGCCAGCAGAAGGGGGGGTAGTTTTCTTTTCCCGGGAAAAGGGCCGTGGTTTTTTGGGGCCCTTTTGGGTGGGGGGGCCGGGGGCCCCCGGGAAAAACCACAATTTTTCAAAGGTTTGGGTTTCCCCGATGAAAGGTGGCACCGTGCCCAGTCGGGGGTTTTTTGACAAAAGGGGAAGGTCTCCTGCAATCTGCCCCGCCAGAAGCGGGGGGGGGGGTTTTGTTTGCCAGGGAAAAAGGGGCCCTGGTTTTTGTTCGGGGGGGTGTGGGGGGGAGGGCCGGCTGGCTCCCGAAAAAACCACGATAGCAGGATGGTTCCAGATGAAAGGTGGGAAAAGTGCCAAAACGGGCTAGATTGATAGAGGCCCAAATGGGGTCCTCAAACTGCCCGCCGATGACGGGCAGGTTGTTTTACTTTAGGGGGAAAAAGGGCGTGTTTGTGTTTTTGGGGGGGGGTGTGGTGGGAGTGGCGGGTGGTTCCCGGAAAAAACCCCGATAGCAGGATGGTTCCCAGATGAAAGGGGGCCCAGTGCAAGGGCGGGTGGTTGATTGGGGGCAAGTGGTCTGCAATCTGCCCCAGAGCGGGGGGGGTAGTTTTTTTCCTGGAAAAAGGGGCCCTGGGTTTTTGTTTGGGGGCCTGTGGTGGGGGGGTGGCCGGTTTGGCCCCCTGAAAAAACCACGATAAGCAGGATGGTTTCCCCGGGTGAAAGGGGGCACCGTGCCAAATTGGGCGGTTTAAAAAAAGTGGCTCTTAAATCCCGACCGAAGTGGGCGGGGGAGTTTTTTTCCAGGGGAAAAAGGGGCCCTGGTTTTTTTTTGGGGCCTTTTGGTGGGGTGGCCCGGTTTGGGTCCCCGAAAATCCACAAAACGCCGGTTTGGTTTCCCCCAAAGGGGGCACCCCGTTTCCAGTCGGGGTGGTTTTTATGGGGAAGTGGTTGCAATTGCCAGCCCGAGAGGGGAGGGCAGTTTTTCTTCCCGGGGGGAAAAGGGCCCTAGTTTTGTTTGGGGGCCTGTGGCTGGGAGTGGCCGGCTGGTCCCGATAATCCCCGATCGCAGGATGGGTTTCCCGATGAAAGGGGGCACCCGTTCCGGGGGCTGGTTTTATTGAGGCAAGTGGCTTTGCAATCTGCCAGCCAGATTTACGGGCGGTCATTTTATTCCAAGGGGAAAAAGGGCCGTAGGATTTGTTTGGGGACCTTTTTCTGGGAGGGGGCCGGGGGTGGCTCCCTTTTTAAAAAACCCGGGTACGCAGGATGGTTCCCGTGAAAGGTTTGGGAACCGTTTTCCCAGTCGGGCTTGGGTTTTTTAGAGGGAAGTGGTCCTGCAATTTGCCACCAGAGAGGGGGGGGTAGTTTTTTCCCCGGGAAAAAGGGCCGTGGTTTTTTTGGGGGGGGGCCCCGGAGGGGGTGGCCGGCTGGCCCTTTAAAATCCCCATACGGGATGGTTTCCCCAAGAAAGGTGGCACCATTTCCAAATCGGGCTGGTTTTATAGGGGAAATGGTTCCCGCAATTTTGGGCCCGCCAAAGGGGGGGTGGGTTTTTTTTGCCCGGGAAAAGGGCCGTGGTTTTTTGTTCGGGGGCCGTGGTGGGGTGGCCCCCGGTGGCTCCCGAAAATCCACGATACGCAGGTGGGTTTTTCCCGATGAAAAATGGCACCAAATGCCAAGTCGGGCTGGGTTTTTTTTGAGGCAAGTGGTCCTTTCAATCTGCCAGCCAGTGACGGGGGGGTCAAAATTTTTTCTTTAAGGGGGAAAAGGAAACCCCTTTTGTATTTGTTTGGGACCCGTTTTCTGGGTTTGGGCCGGTGGTCCCGAAAAAAACCCCCGATACGCAGGTTTGGGTTTCCCCGATGAAAAATGGCACCAGTCCGATTTTGGGGTTGGGTTTTTTGAGGGAAGTGTTCCGCAATTTGCCAGCCCGAATGAGGGTGGGGAAATTTTATTTACCCGGGGGAAAAAGGGCCCCCTGGTTTTTTTGGGGGCCCCCTGGCTGGAGTGGCCGGGTTTGGCCCCTGAAATCCCAAAAGGGATGGTTTCCCCGAAAAGGTTTGGGACCAGTGCCAAAGGGCGGGTGGTTGATTGGGCAAGTGGGGTCCTGCAATCTGCCCGCCCAAAAACGGGGGGGGTAGTTTTTTTCCAGGGGAAAAGGGGCCCTGGGTTTTTTTTTCGGGGGGGTGTTTGGGTGGGGGTGGCCCGGTTGGTCCCGAAAATCCACGATACGCGGATGGTTCCAGATGAAAAGGGGGACCAGTGCCAGTCGGGCTGGATTGATAGAGGCCCAAATGGGGTCCCGCCTTTTGCCGCCAGATGGGCGGGCAGGTCAGTTTTATTTCCCGGGAAAAAAGGGCCCTTTTGGTTTTTGTTCGGGGGTGTGGCTGGGGTGGGCCGGGTGGCTCCTGAAAATCCCCGAACGAGGTGGTTCCAATGAAAGGTGGCCCAGTGCCCAAATTGGGTGGGTTTTTAGGGGAAATGGAAGTTGGGCTGGTTTGAGAGAGCCAAGTGGTTCCTGCATTCTGCCAGCCAGAAGATGGGCAGGTCAGTTTTAATTCCAGGGGAAAGGGCCGTAGTTTTTTTGGGGCCTGTGGTGGGAGTGGGCCGGCTGGCTCCTGAAAATCCACGATACGCAGGATGGTTCCCAGATGAAAGGGGCACCAGTGCGAGTCGGTGGTTTTATATGGGAAGTGGCTCCTGCAATCTGCCAGCCAGAAGCGGGCGGTGAGTTTTTGTCTTCCAGGGAAATGGGCCATGTTTTGTTCGGGGCCTGTGGCTGGGAGTGCCGGCTGCTCCTGAAAATCCAACATACGCAGGGGTGGTTCCCAGATGAAAGGTGGCACCAGTGCCGAGTCGGGCTGTTTGATAGAGGCAAGTGGCTCCTGCAATCTGGCCAGCCAGAAGACGGGCAGGTCAGTTTTACTTCCAGGGAAAAGGACCGTAGTATTTGTTTGGGGACTGTGTCTGGGAGTGGCCGGCTGGCTCCTGAAAATCCACGATACGCAGGATGGTTCCCAGATGAAAGGTGGCACCAGTGCCAAGTTGGGATGGTTTGATTGAGGCAAGTGGCTCCTGCAATCTGCCAGCCAGATGACGGGCAGGTCAGTTTTACTTCCAGGGAAAAGGACCGTAGTATTTCTTGGGGACCTGTGTCTGGGAGTGGCCGGCTGGCTCCTGAAAATCCACGATACGCAGGATGGTTCCCAGATGAAAGGTGGCACCAGTGCCAAGTCGGGCTGGTTTGATTGAGGCAAGTGGCTGCTGCAATCTGCCAGCCAGATGATGGGCAGGTCAGCTTTACTTCCAGGGAAAAGGGCCGTGGTTTGTGTTCGGGGGCCTGTGGCTGGGAGTGGCCGGCTGGCTCCTGAAAATCCACGATACGCAGGATGGTTCCCAGATGAAAGGTGGGACCAGTCCGAGTCGGGCTGGTTTGATAGAGGAAATGTCGCATGCAATGTTTCCAGCCAGAGATGGGTTGGTCAGTTTTACTTTCCCGGGAAAAGTGCCGTAGATTTTTTTGGGGACTTGTGCTGGGAGTGGCCCAGCTGGCCCCTGAAAATCCACAATACGTGGATGGCTCCCAGACCCCAAAGGGGGCCATGCCAATCGGGCTGGTTGATAGTCAATGGGTCCTGCAATTGCGAGCCAGAAGGGGGTGATTTTTTCTTTTCCAGGGGAAAAGGGGCCCGGGGTTTTGTTGGGGGCCGTGGGTGGATGGCCGGCTGGCTCCTGAAAATCCCCGATACGCCGGATGGTTCCCAATGAAAAGGGGCACCAGTGCCCATCGGGCTGGGTTTTAAGGGGAAGTGCTCCTCAATCTTCCCCGCCAGAAGGGGGGGGGTGGGTTTTTTTCCAGGGAAAAGGGCCGGGTTTTTGTTGGGGGCCT
>NW_026994242.1:0-7459 GCF_028769735.1 Zonotrichia leucophrys gambelii
CCCGGGGGGGGGGGGGGGGGGGGGGGGGGGTTTGGGGGGTTCCCGGGCCCCCAAAAAAGGGGTTGGCCCACCCCCCGGCCCCCCCAAATTTTGGCCCCCTGGGCCCCCCCCCGCACCCAACTCCCGAAAAAAAACCCCGGGGGATTTTTCCCCCCCCCACCCTTTTGGCCCCGGGGCCCTTTTCCCCCCAAACCCCCCCCAAAACCCCCCCCCCCCCCCTGGGAACAACCCCCCCATTTCCCCGCCCCGGGCCCCCAAAAAAACCCCCCCCCTTTTTTTCCAATTTAAAAAAAGCCCTCTTTTTGGGGGGGTTAGGAACCCCCCCCAATCCACCCGCCGAAACCCCCCCTTTTTTCCCCCCCCCTTTAAAGGGCCCCGGATCCCAGCCACGGGCCCCCCCAAAAAAGGCCCTTTTCCGGAAAAACCCTGGCCCCCCCGGGTCGATTCAGGAGCCCCCCCCTCTTTTCCCCCCCCCCCACGGGGCCCTTTCCTGGGAAATCCCCTTTTTGTATTTTGGGCCACCGGCCACCCCCAAGGCCCCCCCCAAAAAAAAAAGGCCCTTTTCCGGAAAAAACCCGCCCCTTTGGGGCAGGCAGGGCCCCCTTTCCCACAAACCCGCCCCGACCCTTTTCCCCTTTTTGGGAACCTTTCCCCTATCCTGGTTTTAGGAGCCCCCACTACCCCCCCCAAAAACCCCCGGCCCTTTTCAAAAAAACCCTTTTTTGGGGGCAATTAAAACCCGCCCCAAAAAACCGCCCTTTCCCGGGAAAACCCTTTTTGGGAATTTTTTGGTTTCGGGCAAAATTCCCCGCCCCCGGGCCCCCCAAAAAAAAAACCCCCTTTTTTTGGGGAAAAAAAAAACCCCCCCGGTCAGAGGGAAATCCCCACACCCCCGGACCCCCCTTTTCCGGGAAAAAACCCCCCTTTTTTTCCCAAAGGACTCCCCCCCAACCCCCCAACCCAAAAAAGGGCCCCCTTTTTTTGAAAAAAAACCCCCCCCCTTTTTTTTTCCCCCCCAAAACCCCCCCACCCCTTTCCCGGCCCCCTTTTTTTTTCCCCCCGGGGGTTTCGGGCCCCCGCCCCCCACCCCCGGCCCCCCAAAAAACTGGCCCCTAAAATTTTTTTCGGGCCATCCCACCCCCCCACCCCAAAACCCCCTTTCTGGAAAAACCTCGGGTTTTTGGGGGCGGCCCCCCGGGAAAACCCCGCCCCCCCCAAAAAAAAAAACCCCCCCCCGGAATTTATCCCCCCCTTTTTTTCCCCCCCCCAAAAAAAAAAAAAAAAAAAAAAAAAAAAAAAAAAAAAAAACCCAGCCACAGCCCCCGAACACAAAAAACCCGCCCTTTCCCTGGAAGTAAAAACTGACCCCCGCCCCCATCTGGCTTTGGGGGGGGTTTAAGGACCACTTGTCTATCAATCCAGCCCGAACTCGACACTGGGGCCACCTTTCATCTGGAACCATCCTGCGTATCGTGGATTTTCAGGAGCCCCGCCGGCCACCCCAGCCACAGGGCCCCCAACAAAACTACGGCCCCTTTTTCCTGAATAAGACTGACCTGCCGTCATCTGGCTGGCAGGGTGCAGGAGCCCACTCCCATCACTCCCGCCCGACTCGCACGGGTTCCCCCCTTTCATCTGGGAACCATCCTGCGTTTCGTGGAATTTTCAGGAGCCAGCCGCACTCCCACCACAGGCCCCCGGAAACAAAACACCCCTTTCCTGGAATAAAACTGACCTGCCCCATCTGGCTGGGAGGTTGAAGGGGCCACTGATCTCAATCCAGCCCACTCACACTGGGCACTTTCATCTGGGAACCATCCTGCTATCGTGATTTCAGGAGCCAGCCGCATCCCAGCCACAGCCCCGAACCCAAAACACGGCCCTTTTCCTGGAATAAGCTGACTGCCCGTCGGACTGCTGGCAGATTGCAGGGCCACTTCCTCTTCCTCCAGCACTCGGCAACGGGTGCCACCTTTTCATTGGGAACCTCCTGCGTATCGTGATTTAGGAGCCAGCCGGCCACGCCCAGCCACAGGCCCCAAACAAACCACGCCTTTTCCCTGGGAAAAGAAACTACCGCCCCGGGTTCTGGTGGCAGATTGCAGAACACTTCCTCTTCAACCAGCCACTCGGACTGGTCCACCTTTATCTGGGAACATCCTGCGTATCGTGGGTTTTCAGAGCCAGCCGGCCACTCCACCCCACCCCCAACACAACACGGCCTTTTCCTGGAAAAACTACCTCCCGTTCTGTGGCATCAGGACCACTGCTCTACAAACCAGCCACTGGCATGTGCCACTTTCTCTGGGAACCATCCTGCGTTGGGATTCAGGAGCACCAGCCATCCAGCCCAGGCCCCAAAAAAAACTACTCCCTTTTCCCTGAAAAACGACCTCCGTCATCTGCTGCAATTGCGGAGCCCTTGCTCTCAATCCAGCCGACCTGCCTGGACACTTTCATCTGGGAACACCTGCTAGTGATTTTCAGGAGCCAGCGGCCACTCCAGCCACAGCCCCCGAACACAAACCACGGCCCTTTTCCCTGAAGTAAATCTGACCTGCCCGTCTATCTGGCTGGCAGATTGCAGGAGCCACTTGCTCTATCAATCCAGCCCGACTCGTACTGGTGCCACCTTTCATCTGAAACCCTCCTGCGTTTGTGGGTTTTTAGGAGCCCGCCGCCATCCCCGCCCCGGCCCCCCCAAAAAAACCACCCCTTTTTCCCCGGAAAAAAAAACTCCCCCCTGGTGGCAGATTCAACCCTTCCCCCTTCCACCACCCCGGCATTGCCCCTTATTGGGGCCACCGGATTTGGGGGCAGGGCCCCGGCCATCCCCCCCCCCCAAAAAAACACGCCCCTTTTTGGAAAAACGACCACTTTTGGCTCATTCCCAACCACTTGGGGGGGGGGGGGGGGGGGGGGGGGGGGGGGGGGGGGGGGGGGGGGGGGGGGGAACTCCTGGTATGTGATTTCAGGAGCACCGGCACTCCCAGCCACAGGCCCCCAACACAACACGCCTTTCCCTGAAGAAAACACCCCCCGCTCGGCAGTTGCAGGGCACTTTTTCAAACCAACACTCGCACTGTGCCACCTTTCACTGGGAAACCCTCTGTATCGGGATTTTCAGGCACGGCCACTCCGCCAAGGGGGCCCCAACAAACAGCCTTTTCCCTGAAAAAATGCCGCCTTCTGGCTGGCAGATTGCGGACCCCTGGTTATCAACCAGCCGACTGCACGTGCCACTTTCATCTGGGAACCATCCTGGTATGTGGATTTTTTAGGGCCAGCCGCCATTTCCCCGCCCGGCCCAACAAAACCACGCCCTTTTCCCGGAAAAAAAATACCCCCCCGCTCGGGTGCAGAATTTCAGGGGCCCCTTCCTCTTCAAAACCCCGACTGGGGACTTGGGGGCCACCTTTTATCTGGGAACCATCCTGGTATGGGTTTTCAGGGGCCACCGGCCCCTCCCCCCCCAGGCCCCCAACAAAACCAGGCCCTTTTCCCTGGGGAAAAAAAAACCCCCCTTTTGGCTGGGAGATTGGGACCACTTCCCCTTTTTCAAACCAGCCCGCTTTGGCACTGGTGCCACCCTTTCTGGGGCCATCCCCGTAAAGGGATTTTCAGGGGGCCCGCCGGGCCACTCCCAGCCAATCCCCAAAAAAAACTACGGCCCTTTTCCCCGGAAAAAAACCCGCCCTATCGGCTGGGACTTGCAGCAGCCCTTTGGTAATAAAATGCCCAACTTTTCACTGGTGCCACCTTCATCGGGGAAACCATCCGCTATCGTGGATTTTCAGGCCAGCCGGCCCCCCCAGCCACAGGCCCCCAACACAAACCACGGCCCTTTTCCCTGGAAGTAAAACTGACCTGCCCGTCATCTGGCTGGCAGGATTGCAGGAGCCACTTGCCTCTATCAATCCAGCCCGACTCGGCACTGGTGCCACCTTTCATCGGGAACCATCCTGCGTATTGCGGGTTTTAGGAGCCGCCGGGCCCCTCCCCGCCACAGGCCCCCCGAAAAAACCACGGGCCCCTTTTTCCCTTTAAATAAAACGACCCCCGCTTTTGGGTGGGAGATTTCAGGAGCCCCTTGCCCCATAAATCCGCCCGACTCCTACGGGGCCACCTTTTACTGGAACCATCCTGCTTCGGGATTTTCAGGAGCCCCGGGCCCCCCCAGGGCCCCACCGGCCCCCAAAACCAAACCACGGCCCTTTTCCCCGCAAAAAAAACACCCCCCCGCTTCTGGCTGGCAATTTCAGAGCCATTTTCCCCTTCTAACCACCCGATTCGGGCCGTGCCCCTTTTATCTGGGAACCATCCTGGATGTGATTTTTAGGGGCCGCTGGCCACACCCCCCACGGCCCCCAAAAACAAACTACGGGCCCTTTTTCCCCGGAAGTAAAACTGACCTGCCCCTCATCTGCTGGCAATTGCAGGAGCCACTTGCCCCTATCAATCCCGCCCGCTTGGGGACTGGGGCCACCTTTCATCTGGGAAACCCTCCTGCTATTGTGGATTTTCAGGAGCCGCCGGCCCCTCCCCCCACAGCCCCCAACACAAACCACGGGCCCTTTTCCCCCGGAAAAAAACCCCCCCTGCCCCCCTCTGGGGCAGATTCAGGGGCCTTCCCTCTCCCAACCGACCCCCACGGGGCCCCTTTCATCGGGAACCCCTCCTGGTTTTCGTGGATTTTTAGGGGCCAAAAAGGCCCCCACCCAGGCCCCAAAAAAAACACGGGCCCTTTTTTCCTGGAAAAAAACCTACCTCCCTTTCCCGGCGCAATTGCAGACCCCCTTTCCTCCCATCAAAAACCCGCCCACTTGGGGATTTGGGGCCACCTTTTATCTGGGAACCACCGCTATGTGGAATTTTAGGACCAGCCCGGGCCCCTCCCCGCCCCAGGGCCCCCAACAAAAAAACGGCCTTTTTCCCTGGAATTAAAACTGCCTGCCCGCTCTGGCTGGGGAGATTGCAGGGGGCCCTTTCCTCTATCAATCCAGCGCGACCGGGACTGGTGCCACCTTCACTGGGGAACCACCTGCTATGTGATTTTCAGGAGCCCCCGGGCCCCCCCACCACAGGCCCCCGAAACAACCACGGCCCTTTTCCCCGGAAAGAAAAAAACCCCCCCCCCGCTTTTGGGTGGCAGATTGCAGGAACACTTCCCCCTATCAAACCAACCGACCGGCACGGGCCACCTTTCTCGGGGAAACCCTCCTGTGTATCGTGGATTTCAGGGGCCAAACCGGGCCCACCCACCACAGGCCCCAAAAAAAACTACGGCCCTTTCCCTGAAGAAAACTGACCTCCCTATCTGCTGGCAGATTGAGGCCCCCTTGTTTCAAACCAGCCGACTGGGCACTGTGCCACCTTTCATCGGGGAAAAAAACCCTCCCGCGTATCTGGATTTTTTAGGCCACCGGCCCCCCCCGCCACAGGGGCCCCAAAAAAAAACAACGGCCCTTTTTCCCCGAATTTAAAAATACCTGCCCGCATCTGGCGGCGTTCAGAGCACTTGCCTCTACCCTCCAGCCCCACTCGGCACGGGGCCCCCTTTTATCGGGAACCATCCTGCTTCGTGGGTTTTCAGACCCGCCGGGCCCCTCCCAGCCACAGGCCCCGAAAACAACCCGGCCCTTTTCCCTGAAAAAACTTAAACCCCCGTTTTGGTGGGATTGAAGCCCCTTCCCCCTATCAACCAGCCCCACTGCACGGGGCCACCCTTTTCGGGGGCCATCCCCTAAAGTGGGTTTCAGGGCCAGCCGCCACTCCCACCCACCCCCAAAAAAAACACGCCCTTTTCCCTGGAATAAACGACCGCCCTCATCTGCTGGGAAATTTAGGAGCCACTTGGGTTATAAACAGCCCCTGGCACTGGGCCACCTTTCATCTGGGGAAACCTCCGGTTCGTGGATTTTCAGGACCACGGGCCCTCCCAGCCACAGGCCCCCCAAAAAAACACGGCCCCCTTTCCCCGGAAGTAAACTGACCTGCCCGCATCGGGGTGGCAAATTTAAAGGCCACTTTTCTATCAATCCAGCCCGACTCGCACGGTCCACCCTTTTACTGGGAAACCCTCCTGCTTTCGTGATTTTCAGAGCCAGCCGGCCACTCCCAGCCACAGGCCCCCCAAACAACACGGCCTTTTCCCTGGAAGTAAAACGACCGCCCGTCATCTGGGTGGGAGTTGAGGGGCCCCTTCCCCCATCATCCCCCGCTCGCAGGGGGGTGCCACCTTTTTTTTTGGGAACCACCGCTTCGTGGATTTTTTAGAGCCACCGCCACTCCCACCACAGGCCCCCGAAACAAAAAGGGCCCTTTTTCCCCCGAAAAAAACTACCCCCCCCTTCTTGGGCAGATTGCGAGCACTTCCTCATCAAACCCCCCACCACACGGTGCCCCTTTCAATTTGGGAACCCTCCTGGTATCGTGTTTTCAGGAGCCCCGGCCCCCCCAGCCCCAATCCCCAAAACAACTACGGCCCTTTTTTCCCCCGGAAGTAAACTGACCTGCCCGTCATCGGCGGGGAGATTGCAGGGCCACTTTTTATCAATCCAGCCGAAAGGCACTGGTCCACCTTTCTTGGGAACCCCCTGCGTATCGTGGGTTTTTTTAGGAGCCACCGGGGCCCCTCCCAGCCCAGGCCCGAAAAAAACCAGGCCCTTTTCCCTGGCAAACAAAATTACCCAACCCCCTTCTGGCTGGGAGATTCAGGGGCCCCTTCCCCCCATCATCCCCCGCTCGCCCTTGGGCACCTTTTCACGGGAACCCTCCGCGTATGGGATTTTCAGGAGCACCGGCCCCTCCCACCCCAGGCCCAAAAAAAACACGGCCCCTTTTTCCCCGGAAAAAATACCCCCCTTCTGGGTGGGAGATTTCAGGAGCCATTTGTACTATCAAACCATCGACTTGACATTTCTGCCGCCCTTTACTGGGAAAACCCTCCTTATCTGGATTTTCAAGGCCCCCGGACCAGCCACAGGCCCCAAAAACAAACACGGCCTTTTCCCTGGAAAAAACCCCCCCTCTTCTGGCAGATTGCAGAGCCCTTTTTTTTCAAACCAGGGCCCCCAATTGGGGACTGGGCCACCTTTCACTGGGAACCATCCCTTTTATCGGTTTTCAGGACCAGCCGGCCACTCCCAGCCCCGCCCCCCAAAACAAACACGCCCTTTTCCTGGGAAGTAAAACTACCGCCCCTCATCTGGTGGGAGTTGCAGGAGCCAAAATTCCCCCTTTTTTTAATCCAGCCCCCACTGCAGGGGCCACCCCTTTTTCTGGAACCATCCTCGTATGGGATTTTCAGGAGCCAGCCGCCACTCCCAGCCCCGGCCCCCAAAAAAACCGGCCCTTTTTTCCCCGGGAATAAAACAGCCCCCTCTCTGCGGCGTTGAGGACCCCTTGGTCTTCAAACCAGCCCGACTGGCACTGGGGCCACCTTTCATCTGGGAACCAT
>NW_026994243.1:0-7453 GCF_028769735.1 Zonotrichia leucophrys gambelii
CCCCCCCCCCCCCCCCCCCCCCCCCCCCCCCCCCCCCCCCCCCCCCCCCCCCCCCCCCCCCCCCCCCCCCCCCCCCCCCCCCCCCCCCCCCCCCCCCCCCCCCCCCCCCCCCCCCCCCCCCCCCCCCCCCCCCCCCCCCCCCCCCCCCCCCCCCCCCCCCCCCCCCCCCCCCCCCCCCCCCCCCCCCCCCCCCCCCCCCCCCCCCCCCCCCCCCCCCCCCCCCCCCCCCCCCCCCCCCCCCCCCCCCCCCCCCCCCCCCCCCCCCCCCCCCCCCCCCCCCCCCCCCCCCCCCCCCCCCCCCCCCCCCCCCCCCCCCCCCCCCCCCCCCCCCCCCCCCCCCCCCCCCCCCCCCCCCCCCCCCCCCCCCCCCCCCCCCCCCCCCCCCCCCCCCCCCCCCCCCCCCCCCCCCCCCCCCCCCCCCCCCCCCCCCCCCCCCCCCCCCCCCCCCCCCCCCCCCCCCCCCCCCCCCCCCCCCCCCCCCCCCCCCCCCAAAAAAAAAAAAAAAAAAAAAAAAAAAAAAAAAAAAAAAAAAAAAAAAAAAAAAAAAAAAAAAAAAAAAAAAAAAAAAAAAAAAAAAAAAAAAAAAAAAAAAAAAAAAAAAAAAAAAAAAAAAAAAAAAAAAAAAAAAAAAAAAAAAAAAAAAAAAAAAAAAAAAAAAAAAAAAAAAAAAAAAAAAAAAAAAAAAAAAAAAAAAAAAAAAAAAAAAAAAAAAAAAAAAAAAAAAAAAAAAAAAAAAAAAAAAAAAAAAAAAAAAAAAAAAAAAAAAAAAAAAAAAAAAAAAAAAAAAAAAAAAAAAAAAAAAAAAAAAAAAAAAAAAAAAAAAAAAAAAAAAAAAAAAAAAAAAACCCCCCCTCCCATAAAACAAGCCCTTTTTATAAAAAAAGCCCCTTGGGCCCCCCTTTTTGGAACCATCCCGCCCATGGGATTTTCCCCCACGGCCCTCCGCCCCCCCAAAAACCCCGGGGCCCCCCCGGGAAAAAAACCCGCCCGTTCTGGCTAATGAGCCATTGCCCCATAACCACCCGCTCGGCATGGGCCAACCCTTTTTTTGGGAAACCTCCTGGATCGTGGTTTTCAGGGCCAGCCGGGCCCCCCCACCACAGCCCCCAAAAAAAACCGGCCCTTTTCCCTGGAAAAAAACTACCCCGCCCCCGGTGCAGATTGCAGGAGCCACTTCCTCTACAAACCCCCCCCTGGCATGGGCCCCCCTTTCCCCGGGGCCATTTTCCCCCAAGGGTTTTTTTTGGGCCACCCACTCCCACAAGGCCCCAAAAAAACTCGGCCCTTTTCCCCGGAATAAAAATGGTTTCCCCCACGCTGGCAAATTTCGCCCCTTTATCCAAAAACCCCCTCGGAAAGGGCAACCCCCACGGGCCAAATTTTTCGGGGTTTTTCGAAAAACGGACCCCCCCAATCCCCCAAAAAAAGGCCCTTTTCCAATTAAAACGACCTGCCCCTCTTGGGAATTGCAGGGATTTCACAAAAAAGCCCGGGCCCCCCCCCCCCCTTGGGAAAATTTTAAAGGGCCGCCGGGAAAACCCGGCCCCCAAAAAAAAAACCGGCCTTTTTCCCCGGGAAAAACCTCCTTTTTGGAATTTTTGGGGGCCCCCGCCCCACAAACCCATCCACTTTCCCCTTTCCTGGGGAAATCCGGACGGGATTTTGGGCCCGGGCAAGCCACGGCCCCCCAAAACCGGCCCCTTTTCCCTGAAAAAAATCCCCCCTTGGCGGAATTCAGGAGCCCGCCCTTCAAACCAGCCCAATGGCCCCTTTCTGGGAAAACCCGCGATGTGGTTTTTTTTAAAAAAACCCCCCTCCCCCAACAGCCCCCCAAAAAAACGGCCCCTTTTTGGAAAACACCCCCAAACCCCGGGGGCCAAGGCCCCCACCCAAAAAAAACCCTCCCCGGCATTCCCCCCCCCTCTGGGAAAATGCGTTTGGGTTTTTTAAAACCCGCCGGCCCTCCCCCCGGCCCCAAAACCCTTTTTTGGGGGGGAAAAAACGCCTCCCTATTTCTGGCAATTGCGGACCACTTGCTTATCAAACCCGTTTTGGACTGGTCCCCTAACCATCCGGATGTGGGTTTTAGGAACCAGCCGGCCCCTTTCCCCGCAAACCCCCCCAAAAAACCGGCCTTTTCCTGGAAAAAACTACCCCCTTTTGGTGGCGATTGCAGGGAACCCCGTTAAAACAAAACCCCCCTTGGGGGCCCCCCTTTTTCCCGGGAACCACCGCGTATCTGGATTTTCAGGACCCGGCCCCCCCCACGGCCCCCAAAAAACCCGGCCCCTTTTCCCCGGAAAAAACTCCCCCCCCTTTTTTGGGGGCAATTGGAACCCCCCCCTTCAAACCGCCCCCGGCACTTTCACCTTTTTGGAACCACCCCCATTACAGGACCACGCCCCCCAAAAAGGCCCCAAAAAAAAAAAACCGGGAAATTTTCCCTGGGTAAAACTGCCTGCCCTCATGCTTTAAAATTCGGACCCTTGGGTTTTCAAACCGCCCACTCCCGCCACCCTTTTTAAATCGCTTCTGGAATTTAAAAAACCGGCCATCCCCCCGGCCCCCAAAAATTCGGCCCTTCCCCGGCAAAGAAAACTCCACCCGCCCCGCTTCGGCTGGGAAAATTGCCAGGAGCCCTTGCCTCTATCATCCCGCCCGATCGCAATGGTGCCACCCTTTTATCTGGGAACCATCCCGCTATCTGGATTTTCAGGAGCCGCCGCCACTCCGCCACAGGCCCCCGAACACAAACCACGGCCCTTTTCCCTGGCAACAAACTACCCCCCCTTTTGCTGGAATTGCGGAGCCACTTGCCTCTATCAAACCAAGCCCGACTCGCAACTGGTGCCCCTTTCCTGGGACCATCCTGGATTGTGGATTTTCAGGAGCCACCGGCCACTCCCCGCCCGGTCCCAAACAACTACGGGCCCCTTTTCCTGGAATAAACGACTGCCCATCTTCTGGCTGGCAGTGCAGGGCCACTTACATCAAACCAGCCCGACTTGCATGCCCCCTTTCACTGGGACCATCCTGCGTTCGTGGATTTTCAGGAGCCAGCCGGCAACTCCACCACAGGCCCCAAAACACTACGGCCCTTTCCTGGAAAAAATACCCCCACTCTGGCTGCAATTGAGGACATTCTCTTCAAACAGCCACGGCACTGGCAACTTCATCTGGAACCATTCGTCGGATTTTAGAGCCCGGCCACCCCAGCCACAGCCCCAACAAAACACGGCCTTTTCCCCGGATAAAATACCGCCCCTCAGGCTGCAGATTGCAGGCCATCCTCTACAACCCCTGATGCATGGTGCACCTTTTGGACCATCCGCGTATTGGATTTTCAGGGCCCCGCCACTCCCAGCACAGCCCAAACAACACGGCCCTTTTCCCTAAGAAAATACCGCCCCTCTGTGGCAATTGCAGAGCCACTTTTCAAACAGCCACTGGACTGTCCCTTTCATTGGACCATTGTATTTGGGTTTTCGACCAGCCGCCATCCCAGCACAGGCCCAAAAAAACCCCTTTCCCGGAAAAAACTACCGCCCTTTTGGCGGCAAATTGCAGACCCTTGCTATAACAGCCACTGCACTGTCCACCTTTCTGGACCATCCGTATGTGGATTTCAGGAGCAGCCGCACTCCAGCCACAGCCCAAAAAACACGCCCTTTTCCTGGAAAAACTACCCCCTTCGGCGGAAGATTGCAGACCACTCCTCTATCAACACCCGACTGCAGGGCCCTTTCGGGACCTCTGCGAGGGGTTTTCGGCCAGCGACTCCAGCAATCCCAAAAATTACGCCTTTTCCTGGAAAAAACACCGCCCCTTCTGGGCGATTGCAGAGCCACTTTTAAACAGCCACTGATGTGCCCCTTTCATCTGGAACCCTGACTGGATTTTCAGGAGCCACCGGCACCCAGCCACAGCCCCAAAAAACACGGCCTTTCCTGAAAAAACTACCGCCCCCTTGCGGCAATTGAGGACCACTTGCCCCTTCAACCAGCCACTCGTGGTGCCACCTTTCATCTGGGAACCATCCTGGTAGTGGATTTTCAGGCCAGCCGCCACTCCCAGCCACACCCCAAAAAACAGGCCCTTTTCCCTGAAAAAACCCGCCCCTTGCTGGCAATTGCAGAGCACTTTTATCAAAACCTCGCACAGTGCCACCTTTCCTGGGAACATCGGTATGTGGATTTCAGGGCCAGCCGGCACTCCCACCAAACCCCAAAAAACAGGCCCTTTCCCGGAATAAAATACGCCCCTCTGGCTGGAATTGCAGAGCCACTTGTCTATAACCGCCCGCACGGTGCCACTTTCACTGGAACATCCGTTCGTGATTTCAGACCAGCCCCCCACACAGGCCCCCGACACAACCAGCCCTTTCCCTGGAAAAACTCCCGCCCGTTCTGCTGCAGATTGCAGAGCCACTTCTCTATCAACCAGCCACCGCACGGTCCACTTTCACTGGGAACATCCCGCGATGTGATTTTCAGGACCAGCCGGCCACTCCCAGCCACAGGCCCCGAACACAAACTACGGCCCTTTTCCTGGAAGTAAAACTGACCGCCCGTCATGCTGGCTGGCAGATTGCAGGAGCCACTTGCCTCTATCAAACCAGCCCGACTTGGCACTTGGTGCCACCTTTCATCTGGGAACCATCCTGCGTATCGTGGATTTTCAGGGCCAGCCGGCCACTCCCAGCCACAAGGCCCCAAACAAATCTACGGCCTTTTCCCTGGAAGTAAAACTGACCTGCCCTGTCATCTGGCTGGCAGATTGCAGGACCACTTGCCTCTATCAATCCAGCCCGACTCGGCACTGGTGCCACCTTTCATCTGGGAACCATCCTGGGGTATCGTGGATTTTTCAGGAGCCAGCCGGCATCTCCCCGCCACAGGCCCCCGAACACAAACCACGGCCCTTTTCCCGGCAAAAAAACTAACCCCCCGTCTGGCTGGCAGATTGCAGGAGCCACTTGCCCCTAAACAACCAGCCCGACTCGGCCCCTGGTGCCACCTTCATCTGGGGAAACCCTCCCGGTATCGTGGATTTTCAGGAGCCGCCGGCCATCCCGCCACAGTTTCCCCAAAAAAAACTACGGCCCTTTTCCCTGGAAGTAAAACTGACCTGCCCTCTTTTGGCTGGCAGATTGCAGGAGCCATTGCCTCTATCAAACCAGCCCGACTTGGCACTGGTGCCACCTTTCATCTGGGAACCATCCTGCGTATCGTGGATTTTCAGGAGCCAGCCCGCCACTCCCAGCCACAGCCCCGAAACAAACCACGGCCCTTTCCCTGGAAAAAAACTACCCGCCCCTTCTGGCTGGCAGATTGCAGGAGCCACTTGCCTCTATCAAACCAGCCCGACCGGCACTGGTGCCACCTTTCATCTGGGAACCATCCTGCGTATTCGTGGATTTCAGGAGCCACCGCCCCTCCCGCCCCAGGCCCCCCCAAACAAACCGGCCCCTTTCCTGGAAAAAAACTACCCCCCCTTTTTGGCTGGGAGATTGCAGGACCCTTGGTTTCAAACCCGCCCATTTTACTGGTCCACTTTAGGGGGGCCCTCCGCGTATGTGGATTTTTGGGGCCCCCCGGGCCCCTCCCAGCCCAAGCCCCCCAAAAAAATACCCCTTTTCCCTGGAATTAAAAAAGACCTGCCCCCTTTTGGCTGGCAATTCAGGACCCTTGGTCTTCAAACCCGCCCAACTGGGATGGTGCCCCTTTTTATTGGAAAACCCTCCTGCTAGTGGGTTTTCAGGACCAGCCGGCCACTCCCCGCCACAGCCCCCAAACAAACACGGGCCCTTTTTTTTGGAAAAAACTACCCCCCCCTTTGGGTGGAATTTAGGACCCCCTTCCCCCTTCAAACCACCCAACGGCACGGGGCCCCCTTCTTGGGAACCATCCGCGATTGTGGATTTTCGGAGGGCCGCCGGCCCTTTCCCACACAAGCCCCAAAAAAAAAGGCCCCCTTTTCCTGAAAAACTACCGCCCCTTTTTGCTGGCAATTGCAGGAAACCCCTTGGTTTTTAAACCCGCCCAAATGATGGGGCCACCTTTTCTGGGGCCATTTGGGATTGGATTTTCAGGGCCCCCGGCCACTCCCCGAAGGCCCCAAAAAAAACCAGGCCCTTTTCCCCGGAAAAAACAAACCCCCCTCTGGTGGAAAATTGCAGAGCCACTTCCTCTATCAACCAGCCCCTTTGGGACTGGTGCCACCTTTTTGGGACCCTCCAGGTATTTGGATTTTCAGGGCCACCCACTCCCACCACAGCCCCAAAACAAATTGGCCCCTTTTCCCTGGAAAAAATACCCGCCCTTCTGGCTGGCAATTGCCCAAACCACTTGGTTATCAAACCGCCCACCCCGGTGACCCTTTATCTGGGAACCACCCGTATCTGGGTTTTTAGGAGCCACCGGGCCCCCCCAGCCCCAGGCCCCCAAACAAAAACACCCCTTTTCCCTGGAAAAAAACACCCCCGTTGTGGGGGGCAGATTGCAGGGGCCACTTGCCCAACCCCCCACTGGGACGGGGCCACCTTTTATTGGGGAACCACCCGCATGTGGATTTTCAGGAGCCAGCCGGCCCCCCCAGCCACAGGGCCCCAACAAAACCGGCCTTTTCCCTGAAAAAAACCCCGCCGTTCTGGGGGCGATTGGGAGCCCCTTGTCTATCAATCCAGCCCGCTTTTGGTTGGGGGCCCCTTTTATCGGGAACCATCCCCGTACGTGGGTTTTCAGGAGCCACCGGCCCCTTTCCCAGCCCCAAGGGCCCCCCAACACAAACCACGGCCCTTTTTCCCCGGAAAAAAACTACCCCCCCCTTTTGGCTGGAGATTGCAGACCCCTCCCCCCAAACCACCCATGGCACTGGCCACCTTTTTCTGGGAACCCTCCTGGGATGTGATTTTCAGGGCCCGCGGCCACTCCCAGCACGGCCCCAAAAAAACTCGGCCCCTTTTCCCCCGGAAAAAAATACCCCCCTTTTGGCTGGGAATTTCAGAGCCCTTTATTTAAAACCCCCACTTGGGACTGGCCACCTTTCATTGGGAACCACCGCTATCGTGGATTTTTAGGAGCCAGCCGCCACCCCCAGCCCCAGGCCCCCAAAACAAAAACGGCCCTTTTCCTGGGAAATAAAATGACCCCCGCCCCTCTTGGTGGCAATTGCGGGCCACTTGCCTCAAACAAACCCGCCCCATGCATGGTGCCCCCTTTCACGGGAACCATTCGAGTGGATTTTTAGGAGCCACCCGGGCCCCTCCCCCGCCACAAGTCCCCCAAAAAAAATCTACGGCCCTTTTCCCTGGAAGTAAAACTGACCTGCCCATTTTCTGGCTGCACACTGCAGCGCCACTTGGTAATATCAAAACCGCAAAACTTGGCACGGTCCACCTTTCATCTGGGAACCATCCGCGATCGTGGATTTTTAGGAGCCCGCCGCCCCCCCC
>NW_026994244.1:0-7453 GCF_028769735.1 Zonotrichia leucophrys gambelii
AGAACCGCCGCACTGGATGCACTGGACCGCACAATCGCCTTTTTCCGAAAAGCCGCTTCTTCGCCTCCGGGAGCTGGAGAGTGCGGGTGTCGGAAAGGTGAGAAAGAAGCTGACACCCTTAGGATTGTGTGCGCAGCTTGCAAAATGATAAAAACAGTACCTTACCACCCCTACCTTTTTTTTCCCAAAAACATGAAATTTGGGTTGGGGGGGTGTTTTGGACAAATTTGTTTTTCTTTTTGCAAAACACCGCAAACCCCTCTGAACTGTAAAACACGAGGGAATTTTTTTTGTCGGCACAGTTTCTCCTTCCCGACTAGTGGGAAAGTTTTTTGCAAAGATGTAGACCCAAAAGTCCCGAAAAAAGAAGGGACGGATCCCCCCAGCAACGCCGGTCCCGGGCAATTTCGGCAGAACCGCCGCACTGGGGGACTGTGACCGGCACAATCGCCTTTTTCCGAAGAAGCCCCTTCTTCGCCTGGCAGCTGGAAGTGCGGCTGCTTCGGAAAGGTGAAGAAGAAAACTCACAACCTAGGATTTTTTTGCCACTTTCAAAAATGATAGAAAACATACCTTACCCCCTTTCCACTTTTCCAAACACATGAACTTTGGTTGGGGGGGTGTTTTGGACAACTTTTTTTTTCTTCTTGAAAAACCTTCAAACCTCTCTGCAACTGTAAACACGATGGGGAAAGTTTTCTGTGGGAGGGACAGTTTCTCCTTGCCAACATAGTGGAAAAATTTTTTTGCAAAGATGTAGCCCAAAGCCCCCAAAGAGAAGGGACGGGGTGTCCCCCGGGGCTAAGCGCCGGTCCGGGACATTTTGCGAACCCCGCCTGGAGGCCTGTGACCCGGGACAATCGCCTTTGCGCGAAGAAACCGTTCTCGCCTCCGGGAGCTGGGGAAATGCGGGTGCTTTGGGAAAAGGGGAGAATGAAATGACAAAACCCGGATTTGTGCGCAGCTTTCAAAAATGATAGAAAACAGTACCTTACCACCCCTACCTTTTCCAAACACATGAACATTCGGTTGGGGGGGTTTTGGACAACTTTGTTTTTCTTTTGAAAAAAACTCTGCAAACCTCCTCAACGTAAACACATGGGAGTGTTTTCGGTGCAGGGACAGTTTCTCCTTGCCGACATAGTGGAAAAGTTTTTTTCAATGATGTAGCCAAAAGGGCCGAAAGAAGAAGGGACGGATGTCCCCGGAGAAAACGCCGTCCCCGGGGACATTTCGGAGAAGCCGCCGCACGGGTGCACTGGACCGGGACAATCGCCTTTTCCAAGAAGCCGCTTCTTCGCCTCCGGCAGCTGGAGATGCGGCTGCTTCGGGAAAAGGGGAAGAATGAAGCTGCACACACAGGTTGTGGCCAGCTTGCAAACTATAGAAAACGTACCTTTCCACCTCCTACCTTTTTCCCAAAAACTGAACATTTTGGGGAGGTGTTTTGGACAACTTTTTTTTTCTTCTTTAAAAAACCTAAACCCCTCTGCAACTGAAAAAAACATGGGGGAAAAGTTTTCTGTGCAGGCCAGTTTCTCCTTGCAGACATAGTGGAAAAGTTTTTTTCAAAGAAGTGACCCCAAAAGGTCCAAAGAAGAAGGGACGGAGGTACCGGGACAAAAGCCTTTTTTTCGAAGAAGCCCCTTTCGCCTCCCGGGAGCTGGAGATGGGCGCTTCGGAAAAGGGGAAGAATGAAACGCACAAAACTGGGGGTTTTTGGGGGCAAACTTTCAAAAGGGGAGAAAAAGTCCTTACCCCCTCCTCCTTTTTTCCCAAAAACCCTGAAAAATTTGGTTTTGGGGGGGGTTTTTGGAAAAACTTTGTTTTTTCTTTTTGAAAACACTCTGCAAACCTTCTGCAAAATGTAAACACGAAAGGGGATGTTTTCTGTGGGAAAGGGAAAAATTTTCCCCCTTGCCAAAATATGGAAAGGTTTTTTTCAATGATGTAGACCAAAAAAGCCCCAAAAAGAAGGGGCGGGTTTTCCCCGGGGCTAAGGCCCCGGCCCGGGCAATTTTGGCCGAACCCCCGCACTTGGGGGGTGCACTGGAAACCGGGACAAAACCCCCTTTTCGCGAAGAAAGGGCCCCTTCTCGCCTTTCCGGGACTGGGGGGGCGCTGCTTCGGGGAAAGGTAAAGAATGAACTGCACAACCAAATTTTGGCGCCCGCTTGCAAAAGGTAGAAAACAGTACCTTTTCCACATTTCCCACCCCTTTTTCCCAAAAACCCCCAAAAATTCCCGGGTTTTTGGGGGGGGGTTTTTTGGGCAAATTTTTTTTTCCCTTTCAAAAACCCTTCCCGCAAAACCCCCTGCAACAAGTAAAACAATGGGGGAAAAGTTTTTTTTTCAGGCCAGTTTTTCCTTCCCCAAAAAGTGGGAAAAATTTTTTGCAATGATGAGACCCCAAAAGTCCCCAAAAAAGAAAGGGGGGGATGTCCCCAAACAAGCGCCGGGGGCCCGGGGGGTTTTTGGCAGAAGCCGCCGGCCCGGAGTGCATTTTGACCGGGACAATCGCCTTTTCCAAGAACCCCTTTTTTTTCGCCCCCGGAGCGGGGAGTGCGGCTTTCTTCGGAAAAAAGGTAAGAAAAAGAAGGGTGCACAACACGGATTGTGTGCGCAAACTTGCCCAAAAATGATAGAAAAAAGTAAACCCTTCCCCCTCCTCCTTTTCCAAACCCCAAAAAAAAATTTTGGGGTTTGGGAAGGGTTTTGGCCAAAAAATTTGTTTTTTTCCCCTTTTAAAACCCCTCGAAAACCCCTCGCAAAATGGGAAAACCCCGAGGGAGATGTTTTCGGCAGGCCCTTTCTCCCCTTTCCAACATATGGAAAGTTTTTTTTCAATGGTAGACCCCAAAAGGGCCCCAAAGAAGAAGGTTAAAGGATGTCCCCCCGGGGCTAAGCGCCGTCCCGGGACATTTTTGGGGGAAAAACCCCCGCCTGGATTGGGACGGGGGACCCCGGGACAATCGCCTTTTCCCGAAAAAAAGGGCCCCTTTTTCGGGCCCCCGGGAGCGGAGAGTGCGGCTTTCTTCGGGGAAAAAGGGGGAAAAATGAAAAACTTTCAAAACACTTTGGGTTGGGGTTTTTCAGCTTTCAAACGGGAAAAAAAAACAGTCCTTCCCACCTCCTAAACCCTTTTTTCCAAAAAACCCCCAACATTTGGTTTTGGAAAAGGTTTTTTTTCAAATTTGTTTTTTTTTTTGAAAAAACCCCCCTGAAAAACCCTTGCAAAAATAAAAAAAAGATGGGGGATGTTTTTTTGTGCAGGGACAGTTTTCCTTTCCAACATAGTGGGAAAGTTTTTTTCAAAAGTTAAACCCAAAAGGTTCCCCAAAGAAGAAAAATCGGATGTCCCCCAGCTAAGGGGCCCGGTTTCCCCGGGGAATTTCGGGAGAACCGCCGCCTTGGGGGTGCACGTGCCGGCACAATCCCTTTTCGCGAAGAAGCCGTTCTTCGCCTTTTCCCGGGAAATGGGGAAGTGGGGGGTGCTTCGGGAAAGGGGAAAAAAGAAGCGCCCAACACTGGGGTTTTGTGCGCACTTTAAAAAGGGTAGAAAAAAAGTCCTTTCCAAAACCCCCTACCTTTTTTCCCCAAAAAAAAGAAAAATTCGGGTTTGGGGGGGGGTTTTGGGCAACTTTTTTTTTCTTCCTTTAAAACACTCTTTCAAACCTTTCAACAAATGTAAAAACGAGGGGGGATTTTTTTGTGCAAACCAGTTTTTTTTCCCTTTCCGAATAAAGGGAAAAAGTTTTTTGCAATGGGTTAACCAAAAAATTTCCCCAAAAAAGAAGGGACGGTGCCCCCGGGGCAAGCGCCGGGCCCCGGGGCCCCTTTTTGGCGAAGCCGCCGCACGGGTCCTGTGACCGGCACAACGCCTTTTTTTGGGAAAAAGCCGCTTCTTTCCCCTTCCCGGGAGCCGGGGAAATCGGCGCTTCGGGAAAAGGGGGGGGAATGAAACTGCACAAAAACTAAAGGGTTGTGTGCGCCTTCAAAAGGGTAGAAAAATACCCCTTTCCACCCCTCCTTTCCTTTTTTCCCCCAAACATGAACATTTGGGGTTTTGGGGGGGTTTTTTGGGCAACTTTGTTTTTTTCCTTGAAAAAACCCCTCAAACCCTCTGCAAAGTAAAAAGATGGGGATGTTTTTTGCAAAAGGGACAGGGGTTTTTCCTTGCCAAATAGTGGAAAGTTTTTTTTTTTAAGATGAAACCAAAAAGGGGGCCCAAAGAAGGGTACGGGTGTTTCCCCCGGAAACTAAGCCCGGGGGCCCCCCACATTTCGGCAGAAGCCGCCGCCGGGGCCCCTGGCCGGCAAAAACGCCCCTTTTCGCAAAACCCCTTTTGCCCCCCAGGGGGAGAGTGCGGGCTGCTTCGGAAAGGTAAAAGAAGCGCACAACCCTGGGTTTTTTGCGGGCCAGCTTTCAAACTGAAAGAAAAAAAGTACCTTACCACCTCCTACCTTTTTCCCCAAAAAAATGAACTTTGGTTGGAAGGTGTTTGGGGGCAAAATTTGGTTTTTTTTCTTTAAAACATCTTTCAAACCTTCTGCAACTGTAAAACACGATGGGAGATGTTTTTTGTGAGGCACAAAATTTTCCTTTCCCGAAATAGTGGAAAAATTTTTTGCAAAGGTAACCCAAAAATTCCCCAAAAAAGAAGGGACGGGTTCCCCGGAGCAAGCCCGGGCCCCCCCCCCCATTTTGGGAGAAACCCCGACCCGGGTGCCTGTTTCCCCCAAAAAATCCCCTTTTCGCGAAAAAAACCCCCTTCCCCGCCCGGACGGGGAAATGCGGGGTTCTTCCCGGGAAAGGGGGAAAATGAAGCTGCACAACACGGATTTTTTGCGCAGCGCAAAATGATAAAAACAGTACCTTTCCCCCTCCCCACCTTTTCCAAAACAATGAAAATTCGGTTGGGAAAGGGGTTTTTTTTTGGGGGAACTTTGTTTTTCTTTTTGCAAAACAACCTTTTGGGAAACCCCCTTTTGCAACATGTAAAACACTTACATCAGAATGGCAAATATTGGTCCACAAAATGGATTAATGAATAGTAATTATCTACTTGGGTTAAAAAGAAAAATAAAGAGTTGGTCTTTATTTATCAATTTCATTGCAATATTGATAAGGGAAGAAAAAGACCTCAGTCCTGGACTTTCTGAACTCGAAGAAAGATTTTAAAAATTCCTTGTAGAAATCAATTATTATGACCAGATTATTCAAACAATTTTAGTTGGTAAAAAAGTCCCAGATTTGTCTAGTTTTGTTTGCCAGGGAAATAGGCCATGGTTTGTGTTTGGGGGCCTGCGGCTGGGAGTGGCCAGCTGGCTCCTGAAAATCCACGATACGCAGGATGGTTCCCAGATGAAAGGTGGCACCAGCACCGAGTCGGGCTGGTTTGATAGAGCCAAGTGGCTCCTGCAATCTGCCAGCCAGAAGCGGGACGGGTGAGTTTTGTTTGCCAGGGAAAACGGCCGTAGTTTGTGTTCGGGGGCCTGTGTCTGGGAGTGGCCGGCTGGCTCCTGAAATTCCACGATACGCAGGATGGTTCCCAGGTGAAAGGTGGCACCAGTGCCAAGTCGGGCTGGTTTGATAGAGCCAAGTGGCTCCTGAAATCTGCCAGCCAGAAGCGGGGTGGCTGGGTTTTGTTTGCCAGGGAAAAGGGTCGTGGTTTTTGTTCGGGGGTCTGTGGCTGGGAGTGGCCGGCTGGCTCCTGAAACTCCACGATACGCAGGATGGTTCCCAGACGAATGGGGGCACCAGTGCCAAGTCAGGCTGGTTTGATAGAGCCAAGTGGCTCCTGCAATCTGCCAGCCAGAAGTGGGGCGGGTGAGTTTTGTTTGCCAGGGAAAAGGGCCGTGGTTTGTGTTCGGGGGCCTGTGGCTGGGAGTGGCCGGCTGGCTCCTGAAAATCCACGATACGCAGGATGGTTCCCAGACCCAAGGGAGCACCAGTGCCGAGTCGGGCTGGTTTGATAGAGGCAAGTGGCTCCTGCAATCTGCCAGCCAGAAGCGGGGCGGGTGAGTTTTTTGCCAGGGAAAAGGGCTGTGGTTTGTGTTCGTGGGCCTGTGGCTGGGAGTGGCCGGCTGGCCCCTGAAAATTCACGCCACGCAGGATGGTTCCCAGATGAAAGGTGGCACCAGTAGGAGTTTGGCTGGTTTGATAGAGGCAAGTGGCTCCTGCAATCTGCCAGCCAGAAGCGGGGGAGGTGATTATTTTTTTCCCCGGGTAAAGGGCCGTGGTATGTGTTTGGGGACCTGTGGCTGGGAGGGCCAGGCTGGCTCCTGAAAATCCACGATACGCAGGATAATTCCCAGATGAAAGGTGGCAACAGTGCCGAGTCGGGCTGGTTTGATAGAGGCAAGTGGCTCCTGCAATCCACCATCCAGAAGCGGGGCAGCTGAGTTTTCTTTCCAGGGAAAAGGGCCGTGGTATATGTTTGGGGGCCTGTGGCTGGGAGTGGCCGGCTGGCTCCTGAAAATCCACGATACGTAGAATGGTTCCCAGATGAAAGGTGGCACCAGTGCCAAGTCGGGCTGGTTTGATAGAGGCAAGTGGTTCCTGCAATCTGCCAGCCAGAAGATGGGCAGGTCAGTTTTACTTCCAGGGAAAATGGCCGTAGTTTGTGTTTTGGGGCCTGTGGCTGGGAGTGGCCGGCTTGTTCCTGAAAATCCACGCCGCGCAGGATGGTTCCCAGACCCAAGGGGGCACCACTGCCATGTCGGACTGCTATGATAGTACAAAGTGGCTCCTGATATCTGGCAGCAAGTAGCGGGTCAGCTGAGTTTTTTTTCCAGGGAAAAGGGCCGTGGCTTGTGTTTGGGGGCCTGTGGCTGGGAGTGGCCGGCTGGCTCCTGAAAATCCACGCCACGCAGGATGGTTCCCAGACCCCAGGGGGAACCAGTGCCAAGTCGGGCTGGTTTGATAGTACCAAGTGGCTCCTGGAATCTGCCATGCATAAGCCGGGGGGTTATTTTCTTTGCAGGGAACTGGTCGAGGTTTGTGATTGGGGGCCTGTGGCTGGGAGTGGCTGGCTGGCTGATCAAACTCCACGATATGCAGGATGGTTTCCAGACCCAAGCTGGCACCAGTGCCAAGTCGGGTTGGTTTGATAGAACCATGTGGCTCCTGCAATCAGCAGTCCAGAAGCTGGGCTGGTGAGTTTTGTTTCGAGGGAAAAGGGCGGCGGGTTTTTTTTGGGGGGAGGAGTAGGGAGTGGCCAGCGGGCTCCTGAAAATCCACGATACGCAGGTTGGTTTCCAGATGAATGGTGGCACCAGTGCCAAGTCGTGCTGGTTTGATAGTACCATGTGACTCCTGCAATCTGCCATCCAGAAGCGGGGCAGCTGAGTTTTTTTTCAAGGGAAAAGGGCCGTGGTATGATTTTGGGGACCTGTAGTTGGTAGGGGCAGCTGGCTCCTGAAAATCCACGATACACAGGATTGTTCCCAGA
>NW_026994245.1:0-7451 GCF_028769735.1 Zonotrichia leucophrys gambelii
CACCACGGCCCCCAAAACATATAGAGCCCTTTCCCGGAAAAAAAAATCACTGCCCCCTTCGGATGGTAATTGCAGGAGCTACTTGTGCTATCAAACCAGTCCGAACTCGCACTGGTGCCCACTTGGGTCTGGGAACCATCCTGCGTGTGGATTTTCCTGGAGCCAGCCGGCCACTACCAGCCACAGGCCCCCGAACACAACCACCGGCTCTTTTCCTGGCAACAGAACTCACCCCACCCTTCTGGCTGGCAGATTGCAGGAGCCACTTGACTCTAGCAAACCAGCCCGACTTGGCACTGGTGCCACCTTTCATCTGGGAACCATCCTGCGTATCGTGGATTTTCAGGAGCCAGCCGGCCACTCCCAGCCACAGGCTCCCAAACAAAAACCACGGCCCTTTTCTCTGGAAGTAAAACTGACCTGCCCATCTTCTGGCTGGCAGATTGCAGAAGCCACTTGGCTCTAATAAACCAGCCCGATATGGCACTGGTTCCA
This sequence comes from Zonotrichia leucophrys gambelii, assembly GCF_028769735.1. Lineage (NCBI taxonomy): Eukaryota > Metazoa > Chordata > Aves > Passeriformes > Passerellidae > Zonotrichia > Zonotrichia leucophrys. The sequence goes on from NW_026994245.1 coordinate 496, forward strand.
CCTCTCTGGAACCATCCTGCTATCGTTGATTTCAGGAGCCAGCCTGCCACTACCAGCCACAGCCCCGAACACAAACCACGGCCCTTTTCCCGGGAAAAAAAATCAGCTGCCCCCTTCTGGATGGTAGATTGCAGGAGCCACTTTTGCTATCAAACCAGCCCGACTTGGCACTGGTGCCCCTTTGTCTGGAACATCCTGCTCAGGTGGATTTTCAGAGCCAGCCGCCACTCCCAGCCACAGGCCCCAAACAAACACGGCCCTTTTCCCTGGAAGAAAACTGCCTCCCACCTTCGGAGGGAAGTTTAAGAGCCACTTGGTCTACATACCATCCTGACCTTGCACCTGCCCCCTTCACTGGGAACCACTGCTTCTGGATTTTCAGAGCCAGCCGGCCCTCCCACCACAGCCCCGACACAAGCACCCCCTTTTCCTGGCAAACAAAACTCACCCCCCGTTCTGGCTGCAGATTGCACAGCCACTGCCTCTACAAACAGCTGACTCGGCACTGGCCCCTTGGTCGGGAACTCGCGGCGGGTTTCAGGACAGCGGCATCCAGCCACGGCCCCCAAACCAACTAGGGCCCTTTCCCTGAAGAAACTACCTCCCCACCTTCTGGAGGTACCAGAACACTTTGTCTAATACCATGTCCGACTCGGCACTGTGCCACCTTTCATGGGAACCATCCCTACATGATTTCAGGCCCGCGCACTCCAGCCACGCCCGAACAAACCACGGCCCTTTTCCCGCAAAAAAAACTCACTGCCCCGCTTCTGTGGCAATTGCAGGAGCCACTGGCTCATCAAAGCACCGACTGGCCTGTGCACCATTCTGGGACCTCTGCGCGGCAGATTTTCAGGCCGCCGCCACTCCCAGCACAGGCCCGAACAAAACCACGCCGTTCCTGGCAAAAAAAACACCCGCCCGCTTTGGAGAGATAAAGAAGCCACTTTTCTAATATACATCCGACTTCTGGTGCATGGTCTGGGACACTTGGTACTATTTTCAGCCACCGGCACTCCCACCACCCCAAAAAAACACGCTTTTCCGCACTCCCCCTCGCACAGCCACTCCTCATCAAACCACCGACTGGCACTGGTGCCCTTTCTGGAACCATCCTGCGATCGTGGATTCAGACCAGCCGGCCACTCAGCACACCCAAACAAACCACGCCTTTTCCTGGAATAACGCTGCCTCTCTGGCGAGATTGCAGGAGCCACTTGTCTATCAAACCAGCGACTGGCACTGGGCCACCTTCATCTGGAACCATCTGCTATCGTGATTTCGAGCCACCGCCACTCCAGCCACAGCCCCAACACAACCGGCCCTTTTCCGAACAAAACTCACGCCCGCTTCCTGTGGCAGATTGCAGGAGCCACTTGCTCATCAACCACCACTGGCACTGTGCCACCTTTCTTGGGAACCATCCGGAGCGGGATTCAGGCCCGCACTCCAGCACGCCAAACCGCCCTTTTCCGGGAAAAAATCACCCCCCTTCTGTGCAATTGCAGAGCACTTGGCCATCAACCAGCCCGATGACTGGTCCCTTGTCTGGGAACCATCCTGCCGGTGTGGATTTTCAGGAGCCAGCCGCCACCAGCCCAGCCCCAACAAAACCACGCCCTTTTCGGAAAAAAATCAGCTTCCCCGCTCTGGATGTAGATTCAGAGCCACTTTGACACAACCAGCCGACTGACTGGTGCCCCTTGTCTGGGAACCATCCTGCGTGTGGTTTTCAGGAGCACCGGCACCCGCACGCCCCCAACACAAACTACGCCTTTTCCCTGGAAGAACTGACTCCCCACTTGGTGGAGATGCAGAGCCATTTGTCATCAAACACCCATGATGCCCCTTCTCTGGGAACCATCCTCGTATTGGGATTTTCAGGAGCCAGCCGCCACTCCCCACAGGCCCACACACCCGCCTTCCCTGGCAAACAAAACTCACCCCCGCTTCTGGCTGGCAGATTGCAGAGCACTTGCTCTATCAACCACCGACTTGGCACTGGTGCCCTTTTTCGGGAACCATCCTCGCGTGGATTTTCAGGACAGCCGCCACTCCCGCACAGCCCCCAAACAAACCACGGCCCTTTTCCTGGAAAAAAACTCACTCCCCTTCTGATGGAGATTGCAGGAGCCACTTCTATCAACCAGCCGACTGTACTGGCCACTTTCATCTGGGAACCATCTGCTATCTGGATTTTCAGGAGCCGCAGCCACTCCCAGCACACCCCCAAACACAACACGCCCTTTTCCCTGGAAAAAACTACCCCCCTTCGGTGGCGATTGCAGGACCCACTTGGTCATCAAACCAGCCCGACTGGCATGTCCACTTCATCTGGGAACCATCTGGGTATGTGGATTTTCGGAGCCAGCCGCCACTCCCAGCCACAGGCTCCGAACAAACCACGCCTTTTCCTGCAAAAAACTCACCTGCCCCGCTTCTGCTGGCAGATTGCAGAGCACTTGGCTCTATCAAACACCACTTGGACTGGCCCCTTTTTGGGAACCATCTGCCGTGATTTTCAGGAGCCAGCCGCCCTCCTCCACAGCCCCGAACAAACCACGGCCCTTTTCCTGGCAACAAAACTCACCCCCTGCTTCTGGCTGGCAGATGCAGGAGCCACTTGCTCTATCAACCAGCCGACTTGCACGTGCCACCTTTCATCTGAAACCATCCTGCGCGTGGATTTTCAGACCAGCCGGCCATCCCAGCCACAGGCCCCCGGAACCATCCTGCGTATCGTGGATTTTCAGGAGCCAGCGTGCCACTCCCAGCCACAGGCCCCCCCCCCCCCCCCCCCCCCCCCCCCCCCCCCCCCCCCCCCCCCCCCCCCCCCCCCCCCCCCCCCCCCCCCCCCCCCCCCCCCCCCCCCCCGGGGGGGGGGGGGGGGGGGGGGGGGGGGGGGGGGGGGGGGGGGGGGGGGGGGGGGGGGGGGGGGGGGGGGAACCATCCTGCGTATCGTGGATTTTCAGGAGCCAGCCGGCCACTCCCAGCCACAGGCTCCCAAACAAAAACCACGGCCCCTTTTCCCTGGAAGTAAAAACTGACCTGCCCATCTTCTGGCTGGCAGATTGCAGAGCCACTTTTTTGCTATCAACCAGCCGACTTGGCATGGTGCCCCTTTGTCTGGGAACCATCCTGCTCGTGGATTTTCAGGAGCCAGCCGCCACTCCCAGCCACAGGCCCCCAAACACAAACTACGGCCCTTTTCCTGGAGTAAAACTGACCTCCCACTTCTGGTGGGATTCAGAGCCACTTGTACTATCAACCAGCCCGACTGGATGGTGCCACTTTCATCTGGGAACATCCTGCGTATCTGGATTTTCAGGAGCAGCGGCACTCCCGCCACAGGCCCCAAACAACACGCCCTTTTCCCTGGAAAAAACTCACTGCCCGCTTCTGGTGGAGATTGCGGAGCACTTGACTATCAACCACCGACTGGTACTGGTCACCCTTTCTGGGAACCATCCTGCGCGTGGATTTTCAGGAGCCAGCCGCCACTCCCAGCCACAGGCCCCAAACACAAACCACGCCCTTTTCCCTGGAAGAAAACTACCTGCCCTCTTCTGGCTGGATGCAGGACCCACTTGTTCTACAAACCAGCCGACTGGCACTGTCCCACTTTCATCTGGGAACCATCCTCTGTTGTGATTTTCCGGAGCCAGCCGCACTCCCGCCACAGGCCCCCAAACACAAACACGGCCCTTTCCCTGAAAAACTACTCCCCTTCTGGCTGCAGATTCAGAGCACTTGGCACTATCAAACACGACTTGGACTGGTGCACCATTGTTTGGAACCATCGCGAATGGATTTTCAGGAGCAGCCGCCACTCCGCCACAGGCCCCAAAAACACGGCCCTTTTCCTGGAAAAAAAACCACCCCCCGCTTCTGGATGGTGATTGCAGAGCCACTTTGAACTATCATACCAGTCCGACTTGGCACTGGTGCCACCTTTCATCTGGGAACCATCCTGCGTATCGTGGATTTTCAGGAGCCAGCCGGCCACTCCCAGCCACAGGCCCCCAAACACAAACTACGGCCCTTTTCCCTGGAAGTAAAACTGACCTCCCCACCTTCTGGATGGTAGACTGCAGGAGCCACTTTGTACTATCAAATCAGCCCGACTCGGCACTGCTCCCAACTTTCATCTGGGAACCATCCTGCGTATTGTGGATTTTCAGGAGCCAGCCGGCCACTCCCAGCCACAGGCCCCCGAACACAAGCCACGGCCCTTTTCCCTGGCAAAAAAACTCACCCGCCCGCTTCTGGCTGGCAGATTGCAGGAGCCACTTGCACTATCAAACCAGCCGACTTGGTACTGGTGCCACCATTCGTCTGGGAACCATACTGCGCGGCGTGGATTTTCAGGAGCCAGCCGGCCACTCCCAGCCACAGGCCCCCGAACACAAACCACGGCCCTTTTCCCTGGAAGTAAAACTGCCCTGCCCATCTTCTGGCTGGCAGATTGCAGGACCCACTTGGTTCTATCAAACCAGCCCGACTAGGCACTGGTGCCACCTTTCATCTGGGAACCATCCTGCGTATCGTGGATTTTCAGGAGCCAGCCTGCCACTCCCACCCACAGGCCCCCGGACACAAACCACGGCCCTTTTCCCGGGCAAACAAAACTCACCCGCCCCGCTTCTCGCTGGCAGATTGCAGGAGCCACTTGCCTCTATCAAACCAGCCCGACTTGGCACTGGTGCCTACTTTCATCTGGGAACCATCCTGCGTATCGTGGATTTTCAGGAGCCAGCCGGCCACTCCCAGCCACAGGCTCCCAAACAAAAACCACGGCCCTTTTCCCTGGAAGTAAAACTGACCTGCCCATCTTCTGGCTGGCAGAATGCAAGAGCCACTTGGTACGATCAAACCAGCCTGACTTGGCACTGGTGCCACCTTTCATCTGGTTACCATCCTGAATATCGTGGATTTTCAGGAGCCAGCCGGCCACTCCCAGCCATAGGCCCCCGAACACAAACCACGGCCCTTTTCCCTGGCAAACAAAACTCAGCTGCCCCGCTTCTGGCTGGCAGAATGCAAGAGCCACTTGGCTCTATCAAACCAGCCTGATATGGCACTGGTTCCACCATTCGTCTGGGAACCATCCTGCGTATCGTGGATTTTCAGGAGCCAGCGTGCCACTCCCAGCCACAGGCCCCCAAAAACATACCACAGCCCTTTTCCCGGGAAAAAAAAATCAGCTGCCCCGCTTCTGGATGGTAGATTGCAGGAGCTACTTTGTGCTATCAAACCAGTCCGACTCGGCACTGGTGCCCACTTGGGTCTGGGAACCATCCTGCGCGGTGTGGATTTTCTGGAGCCAGCCGGCCACTCCCAGCCACAGGCCCCCGAACACAAACCACGGCCCTTTTCCCTGGAAGTAAAACTGACCTGCCCATCTTCTGGCTGGCAGATTGCAGGAGCCACTTGACTCTAGCAAACCAGCCCGACTTGGCACTGGTGCCACCTTTCATCTGGGAACCATCCTGCGTATCGTGGATTTTCAGGAGCCAGCCGGCCACTCCCAGCCACAGGCCCCCAAACACAAACCACGGCCCTTTTCCCTGGAAAAAAAACTCAGCTGCCCCGCTTCTGGATGGTAGATTGCAGGAGCCACTTTGAACTATCATACCAGTCCGACTTGGTACTGGAGCCACCTTTCATCTGGGAACCATCCTGCGTATCGTGGATTTTCAGGAGCCAGCCGGCCACTCCCAGCCACAGGCCCCCAAACACAAACTACGGCCCTTTTCCCTGGAAGTAAAACTGACCTGCCCATCTTCTGGCTGGCGGATTGCAGGACCCACTTGGTTCTATCAAACCAGCCCGACTCGGCACTGCTCCCAACTTTCATCTGGGAACCATCCTGCGTGTTGTGGATTTTCCGGAGCCAGCCGGCCACTCCCAGCCACAGGCTCCCGAACAAAAGCCACGGCCCTTTTCCCTGGCAAAAAAAACTCACCTGCCCCGCTTCTGGCTGGCAGATTGCAGGAGTCACTTGGCACTATCAAAGCAACCTGACTTGGTACTGGTGCACCCATTGGTTTGGGAACCATACTGCGCGGCATGGATTTTCAGGAGCCAGCCGGCCACTCCCAGCCACAGGCCCCCGAACAAAAACCACGGCCCTTTTCCCTGGCAAACAAAACTCACCCACCCTGCTTCTGGCTGGCAGATTGCAGGAGCCACTTGGCTCTATCAAACCAGCCCGACTCGGCACTGGTGCCCCCTTGGCCTGGGAACCATCCTGCGTATCGTGGATTTTCAGGAGCCAGCCGGCCACTCCCAGCCACAGGCTCCCAAACAAAAACCACGGCCCTTTTCCCTGGAAGTAAAACTGACCTGCCCATCTTCTGGCTGGCAGATTGCAGGAGCCACTTGTATATCAAACCAGCCCGACTTGGCACTGGTGCCACCTTTCATCTGGAACCATCCTGCGTATCGTGGATTTTCAGGAGCCAGCCGGCCACTCCCAGCCACAGGCCCCCGAACAAAACCACGGCCCTTTTCCCTGGAAAAAACTCACCCCCCCCTCTTCTGGCTGGCAGATTGCAGGAGCCACTTGCCTCTATCAAACCAGCCCGACTTGGCACTGGTGCCACCTTTCATCTGGGAACCATCCTGCGTATCGTGGATTTTCAGGAGCCAGCCGGCCACTCCCAGCCACAGGCCCCCAAACACAAACCACGGCCCTTTTCCCTGGAAAAAAACTCAGCTGCCCCGCTTCTGGCTGGCAGATTGCAGGAGCACTTGGCTTATCAAACCAGCCGACTGGCACTGGTGCCACCTTCTCTGGGAACCATCCTGCGTATCGTGGATTTTCAGGAGCCAGCCGGCCACTCCCAGCCACAGGCCCCCGAACACAAACCACGGCCCTTTTCCCTGGAAAAAAACTCACTGCCCCGCTTCTGGCTGGCAGATTGCAGGAGCCACTTGCTCTATCAAACCAGCCC
>NW_026994246.1:0-7444 GCF_028769735.1 Zonotrichia leucophrys gambelii
GGCCCTTTTCCCTGGAAAACTACCACTCCCTTCTGGCTGGCAGATTGCAGAGCCACTCCTCTATCAACCACCACTTGGCCTGGTGCCACCTTCATCTGGACCACCTGCGTATCTGATTTTCAGACCAGCCGCCACTCCCAGCCACACCCCAAAAACACGGCCTTTTCCCTGAATAAAAACTCACCCGCCCTCTGGTGGCATTGCAGGAGCCACTTGACTATCAAACAGCCGACTCGGCACTGGTGCCACCTTTCATCTGGGAACCATCCTCGTATCGGGATTTTCAGGAGCCAGCCGGCCACTCCACACAGGCCCCAAACACAAACACGGCCCTTTTCCCTGAAGTAAAACTGACCGCCCGTCATTCTGGCTGGCAGATTGCAGGAGCCACTTGCCTCTATCAATCCAGCCCGACTGGCACTGTGGCCACCTTGGGTCTGGGAGGCATCCTGCGTATCGTGGATTTTCAGGAGCCAGCTGGCCACTCCCAGCCACAGTCCCCAGAACACAAATCTAACGCCCTTTTCCCTGGAAGTAATGACCTCCCTCATCTGGCTGGCAATTCAGAGCCCTTGTATATCAATCCCCATTGGCACTGGTGCCACCTTTCATCTGGGAACCATCCTGCGTATCGTGGATTTTCAGAGCCAGCGCACTCCAGCCACAGCCCCCGAACACAAACCCGGCCTTTTCCCTGGAAGCAAACTGACCTGCCCGCTCTGGCTGGCAGATTGCAGGAGCCACTTGCCTTATAATCCAGCCCGACTGGCACTGGTGCCACCTTTCATCTGGAACCATCCTGCGTATCGTGATTTTCAGGAGCCAGCGGCCACTCCCAGCCACAGGGCCCCGAAACAAACACGGCCCTTTCCCTGGAAAAAACTACCCCCCTCTGGCTGCAGATTGCAGGAGCCATTGCCTCTATCAAACCAGCCGACTTGGCACTGGTGCCACTTGTCTGGGAACCATCCTGCGTATGTGGATTTTCAGGAGCCAGCCGGCCACTCCAGCCACAGCCCCAAAAAAACACGGCCTTTTCCCTGGAATAAAACCGCCCTCTCTGGCTGGCAATGCAGAGCACTTTATAAACCAGCCACTCGGCACTGGTGCCACCTTTCATCTGGGAACCATCCTGCGTATCGTGGATTTTCAGGAGCCAGCCGGCCACTCCCAGCCACAGGCCCCCAAACACAAACCACGGCCCTTTTCCCTGGAATAAAAACCGACCGCCCGTCTTCTGGCTGGCAGATTGCAGGAGCCACTTGCCTCTATCAAACCAGCCCGACTCGGCACTGTGCCACCTTTCATCTGGGAACCATCCTGCGTATCGTGGATTTTCAGGAGCCAGCCGGCCACTCCCAGCCACAGGCCCCAAACAAAACTACGGCCCTTTTCCCTGGAAGTAAAACTGACCTGCCCGTCATCTGGCTGGCAGATTGCAGGAGCCACTTGGCTATATCAACCAGCCCACTTGGCACTGGTGCCACCTTTCATCTGGGAACCATCCTGCGTATCGTGGATTTTCAGGAGCCAGCCGGCCACTCCCAGCCACAGGCCCCCGAACACAAACCCGGCCCTTTTCCCTGGCAAGAAAACTGACCGCCCGCTCTGGCTGGCAGATTGCAGGAGCCACTTGCCTCTATCAAACCAGCCCGACTCGGCACTGGTGCCACCTTTCATCTGGGAACCATCCTGCGTATCGTGGATTTTCAGGAGCCAGCCGGCCACTCCCAGCCACAGGTCCCCGAACACAAACCACGGCCCTTTTCCCTGGAACAAAACTGCCCGCCCCGCTTCTGGCTGGCAGATTGCAGGAGCCACTTGCCTCTATCAAACCAGCCCGACTTGGCACTGGTGCCACCTTTCATCTGGGAACCATCCTGGTATGTGGATTTTCAGGAGCCAGCCGGCCACTCCCAGCCACAGGTCCCCGAAACAAATACTACGGCCCTTTTCCCCGGAATAAAACTGACCTGCCCTCTTCTGGCTGGCAGATTGCAGGAGCCACTTGGTCTATCAAACCAGCCCGACTGCACTGTGCCACTTTTCATCTGGGAACCATCCTGCGTATCGTGGATTTTCAGGAGCCAGCCGGCCACTCCCAGCCACAGGCCCCCAAACAAAAACTACGGCCCCTTTCCCTGGAATTAAAACCGACCAGCCCATCTTTTGGCTGGCAGATTGCAGGAGCCACTTGCCTTTTATCAAACCAGCCCGACTTGGCACTGCTGCCACCTTGGGTCTGGGAGCCATCCAGCGTATTGTGGATTTTCAGGAGCCAGCCGGCCACTCCCAGCCACAAGTCCCCAAAAACAGTCTACGGCCCTTTTCCCTGGAAGTAAAAGAGACCTGCCCGTCATCTGGCTGGCAGATTTCAGCAGCCACTTGGTAATATCAAACCTCCCCATCTTGGCACTGGTGCCACCTTTCATCTGGGAACCATCCTGCGTATCGTGGATTTTCAGAAGCCAGCCGGCCAATCCAAGCCACAGGCCACCGAACAAAAACCACGGCCTTTTTCCCAGGCAAGAAAACTCACCCGCCCGCTTCTGGCTGGCAGATTGCAGGAGCCACTTGCCTCTATCAAACCAGCCCGACTCGGCACTGGTGCCACCTTTCATCTGGGAACCATCCTGCGTATCGTGGATTTTCAGGAGCCAGCCGGCCACTCCCAGCCACAGGCCCCCAAACAAAACCACGGCCCTTTTCCCTGGAAGTAAAACTGACCTGCCCGTCATCTGGCTGGCAGATTGCAGGAGCCACTTGCCTCTATCAATCCAGCCGACTCGGCACTGGTGCCACCTTTCATCTGGGAACCATCCTGCGTATCGTGGATTTTCAGGAGCCAGCCGGCCACTCCCAGCCACAGGCCCCGAACACAAACCACGGCCCTTTTCCCTGGCAAAGAAAACTCACCCGCCCGCTTCTGGCTGGCAGATTGCAGGAGCCACTTCCCTCTATCAAACCAGCCCGACTTGGCACTGGTGCCACCTTTCATCTGGGAACCATCCTGCGTATTTGGATTTTCAGGAGCCAGCCGGCCACTCCCAGCCACAGGTCCCGAAACAAAACTACGGCCCTTTTCCCTGGAATTAAAACAGACCTGCCCATCTTCTGGCTGGCAGATTGCAGGAGCCACTTGGTACTATCAAACCAGCCCGACTTGGCACTGGTGCCACCTTTCATCTGGAAACCATCCTGCGTATCGTGGATTTTCAGGAGCCAGCCGGCCACTCCCAGCCACAGGCCCCCAAACAAAACCACGGCCCTTTCCCTGGAATTAAAACGACCAGCCCAGTCTTTGGCTGGCAGATTGCAGGAGCCACTTGCCTTTTATCAAACCAGCCCGACTGGCACTGTGCCACCTTGGTCTGGGAACCATCCGCGTATGTGGATTTTCAGGAGCCAGCCCGGCCACTCCCAGCCACAAGTCCCCAAAAAACATCTACGGCCCTTTTCCCTGGAAGTAAAAGAGACCCGCCCGTCATCTGGCTGGCAGATTTCAGGAGCCACTTGCTATATCAAACCTCCCACTTGGCACTGGTGCCACCTTTCATCTGGGAACCATCCGGGGTATCGTGGATTTTCAGGAGCAGCCGGCCACTCCCAGCCACAGGCCCCGAACACAAACCACGGCCTTTTCCCTGGCAATGAAAATCACCCGCCCCGCTTCTGGCTGGCAGATTGCAGGAGCCCTTGCCTCTATCAACCAGCCTGACTCGTCACTGGTGCCACCTTTCATCTGGGAACCATCCTGCGTATAATGGATTTTCAGGAGCCAGCGGCCACTCCCAGCCACAGGTCCCCAAACAAAACACGGCCCTTTTCCCTGGAATAAAAGAGACCTGCCCTTTCTGGCTGGCAGATTGCAGGAGCCACTTGCCTCTATCAAACCAGCCCGACTGGCGCTGCAGGCCACCTTTTCATCTGGGAACCATCCTGCGTATCGTGGATTTTCAGGAGCCAGCGGCAACTCCCAGCCACAGTCCCAAAAACAATCTACGGCCCTTTTCCCTGGAAGTAAAAACTGACCTTCCCATCATCTGGCTGGCAGATTGCAGCAGCCACTTGGTAATATCAAAAGTGCCCACTTGGCACTGGTGCCACCTTTCATCTGGAACCATCCTGGCGTATCGTGGATTTTCAGGAGCCAGCGGCCCCTCCGCCACAGGCCCCCGAAAACAAACCCCGGCCCTTTTCCCCGGAAAGAAAATACCCGCCCGCTTTTGGCTGGAGATTGAGGAGCCCCTTCCTATAAACCAGCCCCCACTCGGACTGGTGCCCCCTTTCATCTGGGAACCCTCTGGTAGTGGATTTTCAGGAGAGCCGGCCCCTCCCCCACAGGCCCCCAAAAAAACACGGCCCTTTTCCCTGGAAAAAAAACCACCGCCCCTTTTTGGCTGGAGATTGCAGGAGCCACTTGCTCTATCAAACCAGCCCCACTGGCACTGGTGCCACTTTATTGGAACCCTCCCGCGTATCGTGGTTTTAGGAGCCCGCCGGCCACTCCCGCCACAGGCCCCAAAAAAAACCGGCCCTTTTCCCCGGAAGTAAAATGACCCGCCGCTTGTTTGGGAGATTGCAGGGGCCATTTTTAAACAAATCCCAAATGGCACTGGTGCCACCTTTTATCTGGGAACCCTCCGCGTATGTGGTTTTCAGGAGCCAGCCGCCTCCAGCCCAGGCCCCGAAAAACAAACCACGGCCCCTTTTCCTGGCAAAGAAAACTACCGCCCCCCTTTTTGGTGGCAGATTGCAGGAGCCCCTTCCCCCTATCAAAACCAGCCCCATGGGACTGGTGCCCCCCTTTCATTGGGAACCACTGGTATAAAGGTTTTCAGGAGCCCGCCCGGCCATCCAGCCCCAGGGCCCCCAAAAAAAAACGGCCCTTTTTCCCCGGAAAAACAAACCGCCCCTTGGCTGGGAGTTGCAGGGGCCTTTTCATCAAAAAACCCCATTGGCATGTCCCCTTTTCTGGGAAAAATCCGGTATGTGGATTTTAGGAGCCCGCGGCCACTCCAGCCCCAGGCCCAAACAAAAAAAAACGGCCCCCCTTTTGAATTTTAAAAAAAAAAAGCCCTTTTTGGGTGGAGTTTCAGAGCCACTTGTTTTTTCAAACCCCACTTGGCACTGGCCCCTTTGGGGGCCCTCGCGATTGTGGATTTTCAGGAGCCAGCCGGCACCCCAGCCCCAGCCCAAAAAACACGGCCCTTTTTCCCGGGAAAAAAAACCGCCCCTCTGGTGCAGATTCAGAGCCCCTTTTTAAAACAAACCCCCACTTGGGACTGGGGCCCCTTTTTATCTGGAACCTGGGTATCGTGGGTTTTTAGGAGCCCGGGCCATCCCCGCCACAGGCCCCCAAACAAACCCCGGCCCCTTTTCCCCGGCAAAAAAAACCCCCCCCCCGCTTTTGGGGGAATTCAGGGGCCACTTCCCTATCAAACCAGCCCCATCGCACTGGTGCCACTTTTATCTGGGAACCTTTCCCGGTATGGGATTTTTAGGGGCCCCCGGCACTCCAGCCACAGCCCCAACAAAAACCCGGCCCTTTTTTCCCGGAAAAAAACTCACCCCCCCTTTGGCTGGAGATTCAGGGGCCACTTCCCCTATCAAACCCGCCCCACTCGACTGTGCCACCTTTCATTGGAACCATCCTGGTTTGGATTTTAGGACCAGCCGCCACCCGCCCCAGGCCCCCCAAAAAAACACGGCCCTTTTCCCCGAAAAAAACTCCCTTCGGTGGAGATTGCAGGAGCCATTTCTACAAAAACCCCCATGGCGGGCCAAATTTTTTCTGGGAAACCCCCGCGTATGTGGATTTTCAGGGGCCGCCCCCACTCCCCCCCAGGGCCCCAAAAAATCTCGGCCCCTTTTTCCGGAATTTAAAAAAGACCTCCCCTTTGGGGGGCGATTGCAGGGGGCCCCTTGGTACTATCCCCAAACCGCCGCTTTCACCAGCCTTTTTTCTTGGGAAACCATCCCGCGTATTTGGTTTTTAGGGGCCACCGGGCCCCTCCCAGCCAAGCCCAAAAAAAAACGGCCCTTTTTCCCGGGGAAAAAAACGCCCCCTTCTGGCTGGGAATTTCAGGAGCCCCTTTTAAAAAAACCCAAATTGGGACTTAACTTTCATTGGGGCCTTCGCTATCTGGTTTTAGGGCCGCCGGCACTCCCCGCCCGGCCCAAAAAAACACGGCCTTTTTTCCCGGAAAAAACGACCCGCCCCTTTTGGGTGGATTTCAGGGGCCCCTTTCATCAAAACCCGCCCGATTGGGACTGGCAAAATCTGGGAAACCCTCCGGTATGGGTTTTTAGGAACCCCCCCACTCCCCCCGGCCCCCCAAAAAAAAGGCCCCTTTCCCCGGATAAAACGACCCCCTTCTGGGTGGAGATTTCAGGGCCTTGGCTATCAAACACCCAACTTGGGACTGCCCATTTCTGGGAACCCTCCTGGGATCGGGATTTTTAGGGCCCGCCGGGCCCCTCCCCCCAGGGCCCCAAACAAACCAGGCCCCTTTCCCCGGAAAAAAAACCACCGCCCTTTTTGCTGGCAATTGAGGAACCCTTTTTTCAAACCCCCACTGGGATGGTGCACTTTTCTGGAACCATCTGGTTCTGGGTTTTAGGGCCCCGGGCCACTCCCAACGGCCCCAAAAAAAACGGCCCTTTCCTGGGAAAAAATACCCCCCCGCTCTGGCTGGCAATTTCAGGGGCCACTTTCTTCAACCCCCACTGCACTGTGCCCTTTCTGGACCATCCCGGGATTTGGGGTTTTCAGGGGGCCCGCGGCCCCTCCCCCCAAAGCCCCCAAAAAACGGCCTTTTCCCCGGAAAAAAACCGCCCTCTTTGGTGGGAGTTTCGAGCCATTGGTTTCAAACCCCCACTTGGCACGTCATTTCGGGCCTCCCCTATGTGATTTTTGGGGCCACCGGCCCCAGCCCCCCCCAAAAAACCCCCCCTTTTCCCGGAAAAAAACCGCCCTTTTGGCGGGAATTCAGGGGCCCCTTGTATCAACCCCATCGCACTGGTGCCAATTTTTTCTGGGGGCCTTCCCTTTTTGGGATTTTTAGAGCCCCGGGCCCCTCCAGCCCCCAGCCCCAAAAAAAACCACGGCCCTTTTTCCCGGGAAAAAACTCACCCCCCGCTTTGGGGTTTGGGCATTTCAACCATTCCCCCATATCAAACCCCGATCGTCCTGGGTCACCCTTTTTTGGGAAACCATCCTTAAACGTGGATTTTAGGAACCCGCCCGGATTCAGCCACGGCCCCCCAACACAACCACGGCCTTTTCCCGGAAAGAAAACCACCGCCCCGCTTTTGGTGGAAAATTGAGGAGCCCCTTCCTCATCAAACCAGCCCCACTCGGACTGGTGCCCCCTTTCATCTGGGAACCATCCGGCGTATCGTGATTTTCAGGAGCCAGCCGGCCACTCCCAGCCACAGGCCC
>NW_026994247.1:0-7443 GCF_028769735.1 Zonotrichia leucophrys gambelii
TTTCCTGGGAAAAAAACTACCCCCCTTGGGTGGGAATTGCAGGACCACTTCCTCTATCAAACCGCCCGACTCGGGACTGGGTCCCCCCCCCCCTTTCATTGGGGGAAACCCTCCTGCTAAACGTGGATTTTCAGGACCAGCCGGGCCCCCCCCCAACCCCAGGGCCCCCCAACACAAACCACGGCCCCTTTTTCCCCCCAAAAAAAACTGCCCCCCCCCCCGCTTCCGGCAGATTGCAGGGGCCACTTCCTCCCCCATCAAACCAGCCCCACTCGGCACTGGGGCCCCCTTTCATCTGGGGAAAACCCCCCTGCGTATCGGGATTTCAGGAGCCACCCGGGCCCCTCCCAGCCACAGGCCCCCAAAAAAATACTAGGGGCCCCTTTTTTCCCGGAATAAAACTACCTGCCCATCTTCTGGCTGGGGAATTGCAGGAGCCACTTGCCCTATCAAACCAGCCCACTCGGCACTTTGGGGCCACCTTTCATCTGGGAACCATCCTGCGTATCGTGGGTTTTCAGGGGCCAGCCCGGGGCCCCTTTCCCAGCCACAGGGCCCCCGAACACAAACCCGGCCCCTTTTCCCCGGGGGAAAAAAAACTCACCCCCCCCCCCTTCTGGCTGGGAAAATTTCAGGAGCCACTTCCCCCTATCAAACCACCCCACTTTGGGACTGGTGCCACCCTTGGGGGTTTTGGGGGGCCCTCCAGCCCTTTTTGTGGATTTTCAAGGCCAGCTGGGCCCCCCCCCAGCCACAAGTCCCCAAAAAGAATCTACGGGCCCCTTTTTTCCCCCCCAAATAAAACGACCTGCCCATCATCTGGCTGGGACATTGGGGAGCAGCCACTTTGGGAATATCAAACCTGCCCGACTTGGCACGCCGCCACCTTTCCCTCTGGGGGAAACCCTCCTGCGTATCGTGGATTTTCAGGCCACCGGCCACTTTCCCCGCCCCAGGCCCCCCAACACAAACCCCGGCCCCCCTTTTTCCCCGCCAAAAAAAACCACCCACCCCTTTTTTGGGTGGGAGATTGCAGGGAAACCCCTTTCCTCTAAACAAACCACCCGACTCGAAAACTGGTGCCACCTTTTATCTGGGAACCATTCTGCGATTTGGATTTTCAGGAGCCAGCCGGCCACTCCCAGCCACAAAGGGCCCCCCAAAAACAAACAGGGGCCCTTTTTTTCCCCCCCAAGTAAAACTGACCCCCCCCTGTCCAAAAGGCTTGCATTTGCAGGACCACTTTTCCTCTTTTTAAACCACCCGACTCGGCACTGGAACCCCCCCTTTCATCTGGGAACATCCTGGAATTTTGGGTTTTTTAGGAGCCAGCCGGGGACTCCCCCCCCACAGGGCCCCCCAACACAAACCACGGCCCCCTTTCCCTGGCAAACAAAAAATCACCCGCCCCGCTTTTTGGGGGGGGAGATTTTCAGGAGCCACTTCCTCTATCAAACCCCAAACCCCCACTTAAACACTGGGGGCCCCGTTGGGTTTGGGACCATCCAGCGTTTTTTTGGGTTTTCCCGGGGCCAGCCCGGCCACATCCCCCGCCACAAGTCCCCAAAAAGAAACTACGGCTTTTTTCCCCCGGAAGTAAAACGACCTGCCCTCATCTTGGGTGGGACATTTTCAGCAGCCACTTGGAAATTTAAACCTCCCGACTTGGCACTGCCCGGGCCCCCTTTAAAACGGAACCATCCCATATCGGGGTTTTTTAGGGAAAACCCCCGGCCCCTCCTTGCCACAGGCCCCCCCAACACAAAAACCCCCGGGCCCCTTTTCCCCGCCAAAAAAAACTACCCACCCCGTTTTTCGGGGGCAAAATTGCGGAAAAACTTTTTTCCCATCAAACCAGGGGGGCCCGGGCTCGGGGATGGCCCCCCCTTTTACTGGGAAACCCTCCGCTTAAAAATTTATTTTCAAGGCCAGCCGGCCACTTTCCCCCCCACAGGCCCCCAAAAAAAAAACAAAGTACGGCCCCCCCTTTTTTCCCCCAATTATAACTGCCTGCCCATCTTCTGGCTGGGGGGGTTGCAGGAACCACTTGGTCTCCCCCAAAACCCGCCCAAATTTGGGACTGGTGCCACCCTTTTACGGGGGCCATCCCGTATCGGGGATTTTCAGGGGCCAGCCGCCCCCCCCACCACAGCCCCTAAAAAAATTCTACGGTCCTTTTTTTTGGGAAGGGAAAAGCCTGCCCCCTTCGGGGTGGCAGGCGGGGGCCACTTGCCTCATAAAACCAGCCCGACTGGGGACTTGGCCCCCTTTTATCGGGGGAAACCAAAGCGTATCGTGGTTTTTAGGGGCCCCCGGGGCCCCCCCCAGCCAAAAGGCCCCCCGAAAACAAAAACCCCGGGCCCCTTTTTTCCCGGGAAACAAAACCACGCAGGGTTTTTTAGCCTGGGCCCGAGCCTCCCCCCCCCTTTAAAATTTTCACCCGGGGGCCCCGGGGAAAATTTACCGGGGAAAAAAAAAACAGGCCCCAACTTAAACAAAAAGAACCCCTTTTTTACCTAAAACTACGGGGAAAAAAAAGGGAAAAAAAAAAAAAAAATTAAAAAAACCCTTTCAAAAAAAAATTCCCCCCCCCCCCTCCCTGGGCTTTCCCAATCCGATACATTCTCCCAAAAAACACCAAAGCCCAGCCCGGGACGACACTTTTTATACCAAACTGCATTTTGAAGAGGGGAAAAAAATCTTTCTCGTTTCCCTAGGGTTCTCGTGGAAACACACTGAAAAAAACCTCGTTTTCTTCCCTGTTTTTCTTCGGGGCCCCCCCGGGAAAAAAAAAAGGGGCCCTTTTGCCGCTTGAACATCGTCCCCTTTTCCCTGCCCCGGGTCTCACCCTACGGGATGGACCAAGCTTTTTTTTTTGGGGTTTTTTTTCAAAGGGGCCCCTTTTCTCACTCCAAAAAGGGCCACTTCCCTTTTTGGGGGGTCTGCCCCCCCATATTTTTTCCCAAACCCCCGGGGGGCCCGGGGGGGGGTCACAATGAAAACCCTTTTTTTTTTGAGGCACTGCCCCCCCCTAAATGCAGTCTGTGCACAGGGCAACTGAGTCCATAGCCACAGAAAAATTTCCCGGGCCCAAAAAGGGCCCCTCCAAATAATTCCCCCCCATCCAACATCCCACATTCTCCAGGCCCGGTCCTTAACTTATCTCATCTCTTATCCCCTTTTATTCAGCTTCGAGGAGGATTAGCATTTTTGCAAGGGCCCCCAATCATGCAAGAAAGGTTAAAATTTTTCATCTCGTCGCCCCGGGGACGAGTGATACTCCCACACGTTGTGCTGCGCCGGGCCGGGCTCCCTCCCCCTTCCCTCCGGGCGGGCGCCATCACATCGGGCCCCCGGGCTTCACTCTCTCCTCCGGGGGGGGGGGGGGGGGGGGGGGGGGGGGGGGGGGGGGGGGGGGGGGGGGGGGGGGGGGGGGGGGGGGGGGGGGGGGGGGGGGGGCTGGCTGCCCGATGTCTCGATGTCTCTTGGGGCTCCCCCACCCGCCATCCTTGAAACCCCCCTCAACCCCCCCCCTTGTCCAGACCCAGGCCTACCGCAGGGCGGCCCCTCCCCCGCCCACACAGGGGGCCGGGCGGGGAAAGATCTGACCTCTTCGCCCGACATGTCCAAAAGAGGAAGTGCCGGGGCAGTCCTTGCTTTTTAACCCCTGTGTATTCTCGGAGGTGTTTCCAAACCCCATGGCACACCCGGGTCAATGAAACCCAAAAACCCTTTATTGGTTTTACCACAGCTTCCCAGAATTCCCACTCCTCCTGGCAAAACAGACCTCACCCCCCCGCTTCTGGCTGGAATTGCAGAGCCACTTCCCCCTATCAAAAAACCGCCCGACTCCGGGCCGGCCACCCTTTCATCTGGGAACCATCCTGCATACGGGATTTTTTGGGGCCAGCCGGGCCCCTCCCCGCCACAGCCCCGAACACAAACCACGGCCCTTTTTTCCCGGCAAACAAAACTTACACACCCCGCTTCGGCTGGCCATTACAGGAGCCACTTTCCCTCTATGAAACCAGCCCGACTCGGCACGTGCCACCTTTTTGGGGGAACCATCCCGCGATCGTGGGTTTTTAGGAGCCACCGGCCCCACAGACACAGGGCCCAAAACAAAAACACGGTCCTTTTTCCTGGAAGTAAAAATGACCTCCCCTCATCTGGCTGGGAGTTAGGAGCCCCTTGCCTCTACAAACCCCGCCCACCGCACGGGCCCCCCTTTCATCTGGGGGCCATCCGCGTATCTGGATTTTCAGGAAACCAGCCGCCACCCCAGCCACAGGCCCCCAACCCAATACTACGGCCCTTTCCCTGGAAGTAAAACTGACCTGCGTTCATATAGCTTAAGATTGCAGGGGCCATTTCCCTTTTAAACCCGCCCACCGGGACGGTGCCCCCCTTTCATCTGGGAATACCGCGTACAGGGTTTTCAACCAGCCGGGGGAAAGAAGAAACCCAACCCGGTTTTTTGGTAAAGGTTTGGGGGGATTGAGAGGGGGTTTTTTTTGAAACCGGAGGTGGGAAACTGGGGGAAATTTGGAGTGGGAAGAGGGGAAAGGAAAAAAAGTGGTTTCCCTGGTTTCGATTTCCCCCTTTTTTGGTGGCGTTGGAAATGTGATCCCCCCGCTGTTTGGGGGCCCCCTTTTGGGCATCCGGGTTCGTGGTTTTCAGGGGGGCCCCCTCCCGGCCCAAAAAATTGGTCCTTTTGGAAGTTGCCTGCCCTTCTGGTTTGGGGTTTTTTTGGGGTTTTTTTTTTGGCCTTTTGTTACCTTTTTTGGGTTGGGGGGGTTTTGGGCCCCCGGTCCCCCCAGGCCCCCCCCCCGGGTTTTTTTTTTTTCCCTTTCCCCGCCCCGTTTGGTGGGATTGCGGGTTTTTTTAAAAAGGATGGGCCCCTGGTGCCCTTTTTGGAAATCCTGGTTTTTGGGGTTTTGGGCCCTGACTCCCCCCCGGCCCCCAACCCCCGGGCCCCCTGGCAAACAAAAATAACCCCCCCCGCTTTTTGGCTGGGAATGCAGGGGCCCTTCCTATAAACCGCCCACTCGGCATGGGGCCCTTTCCTGGAACCATCCTGCGTATGTGGATTTTCAGGAGCCACCGAAAATCCCCCCACAGGGCCCCCAAAAACAAATACGGCCCCTTTTCCCGGAATTTAAAACTGACCTGCCCATCTTCTGGGTGGCAATTGCAGGGAAACCCCTTGCCTCTCAAACCGGCCCCCCCTTTGGGACTGGTCCACCTTTCTGGGGAAACCCCCTGCTATCGTGGATTTTTCAGAGCCACCGGGCCCCTCCCACCACAGGCCCCCAACACAAAAACGGCCCTTTTCCCTGGAAAAAAACTACCCGCCCCCCTTCGGGGGCAGATTGCAGGAGCCACTGCCTCTATCAAAAACCCCCCGACTCGGGCCCGGGGCCACCTTTTTACGGAAACCCTCCTCGTTTGGGGTTTTTAGGAGCCAGCGGCACTCCCACCCCGGCCCCCGAAACAAACTCGGCCCCTTTTTTTTGGAAAAAACTACCGCTTCCCCTCTGGCTGGCAAATTTCAGGAGCCACTTGCCTCTATTAATCCAGCCTGACTCGGCACTGGTGCCACCTTTCTCTGGGGAAACCCTCCTGCGTATCGTGGATTTTTAGGAGCCAGCCGGGCCCCCCCAGCCACAGGCCCCCCAACACAAACCACGGGCCCTTTTCCTGGAAAAAACTCACCCGCCCCGCTTCTGGCTGGCAGATTGCAGGAGCCACTTCCCCCTATCAAACCACCGACTTGGCACTGGTGCCACCTTTTGGGAACCATCCGCGTATGTGGATTTTCAGGGGCCAGCCGGCCACTCCCAGCCACAAGTCCCGAAATAAAACTACGGCCTTTCCTGGAAGTAAAACTGACCTCCCATCTGGCTGGCAATTGCAGGAGCCACTTGTTATCAAACCTAGCCCGACTGGCACTGGGCCACCTTTCATCTGGGAACCATCCTGCGTATCGTGGGTTTCAGGACCACAGGCCCTTTCCGCCATAGGCCCCCGAACACAAACCACGGGCCCCTTTTCCCTGGCAAACAAAACTCACCCGCCCGCTTCTGGCTGGCAGATTGCAGGAGCCACTTCCCTCTATAAACCAGCCCGACTTGGCCTGGTGCCACCTTTTCTGGGACCATCCGCTATTGTGGATTTTCAGGAGCCAGCGGCCACTCCCAGCCACAAGGCCCCCAAAAAAAATTACGGCCCCTTTCCCTGGAATTAAAAAATGACCTGCCCCTCTCTGGCTGGCAATTGCAGGAACCACTTGGTTCTAAAACCAGCCCGACTTGGCACTTGTGCCACCTTTCATCGTGGAACCATCCTGCGTATCTGGATTTTCAGGAGCCCGCCGGCCCCTCCCGCCACAGGCCCCCCAAAAACAAACCACGGCCCTTTTCCCTGGGACAAAACTCACCGCCCGCTTTTTGGCTGGCCATTGCAGGACCACTTGCCTCTATCAAACCGCCCGACTTGGAAATGGGCCACCCTTTTATCTGGGGAAACCATCCTGCGTATGTGGATTTTCAGGAGCCAGTCCACTCCCAGCCACAGGCCCCCAAACACAAACCACGGCCCTTTTCCCTGCAAACAAAACTTACCCGCCCCCTTCTGGCTGGCCGATTGCAGGGGCCACTTCCTCTATCAAACCAGCCCGACTCGGCACTGGTTCCACCTTTCATCTGGGAACCATCCTGCGTATCGTGGATTTTCAGGAGCCAGCCGGCCACTCCCAGCCACAGGCCCCCCAAAAACAAACACGGCCCCTTTTCCCTGGGAAAAAAAACTGACCTCCCCATCTCTGGCCCGGCAGATTGCAGGAACCCCTTGGCCCCTTCAAACCAGCCCAAATTGGCAAATGGTGCCACCTTTCATCTGGGAACCATCCTGCTATCGTGGATTTTTCAGGGGCCACCCGGGCCCCTCCCCCACAGGCCCCCGAACCAAAAAACCCCGGCCCTTTTCCTGGCAAAAAAACCACCCCCCCGCTTTTGCCCGGCAGATTGGGAGCCCTTCCCTCTATAAACCCGCCCAAATCGGCACTGGTGCCCCCTTCATCTGGGAACCATCCGCGATCGTGGTTTTTTAGGAGCCCGCCGGGCCCCTCCGCCCCAGGCCCAAAAAATCTACTTCTTTTCCCCGGAAGGAAAAATACCCCCGTCATCTGGGGTGGAATTGCGGAGCCACTTGCCTCATCAATCCACCCACTGGCACTGGGCCACCTTTCACGGAACCCTCCCGGTATCGTGGGTTTCAGGAGCAGCCGGGCCCCTTTCCCCGCCCCAGGCCCCAAAAACCCAAAACCCCGGCCCTTTTTCCGGCAAAAAAAAACTCACCCCCCCGCTTCTGGCTGGAGATTGCAGGGGCCATTCCCCTATCAACCACCCAACCGGGGACTGGGGCCACCTTTCACTGGGAACC
>NW_026994248.1:0-7440 GCF_028769735.1 Zonotrichia leucophrys gambelii
GGGGGGGGGGGGGGGGGGGGGGGGGGGGGGGGGGGGGGGGGGGGGGGGGGGGGGGGGGGGGGGGGGGGGGGGGGGGGGGGGGGGGGGGGGGGGGGGGGGGGGGGGGGGGGGGGGGGGGGGGGGGGGGGGGGGGGGGGGGGGGGGGGGGGGGGGGGGGGGGGGGGGGGGGGGGGGGGGGGGGGGGGGGGGGGGGGGGGGGGGGGGGGGGGGGGGGGGGGGGGGGGGGGGGGGGGGGGGGGGGGGGGGGGGGGGGGGGGGGGGGGGGGGGGGGGGGGGGGGGGGGGGGGGGGGGGGGGGGGGGGGGGGGGGGGGGGGGGGGGGGGGGGGGGGGGGGGGGGGGGGGGGGGGGGGGGGGGGGGGGGGGGGGGGGGGGGGGGGGGGGGGGGGGGGGGGGGGGGGGGGGGGGGGGGGGGGGGGGGGGGGGGGGGGGGGGGGGGGGGGGGGGGGGGGGGGGGGGGGGGGGGGGGGGGGGGGGGGGGGGGGGGGGGGGGGGGGGGGGGGGGGGGGGGGGGGGGGGGGGGGGGGGGGGGGGGGGGGGGGGGGGGGGGGGGGGGGGGGGGGGGGGGGGGGGTTTTTTTTTTTTTTTTTTTTTTTTTTTTTTTTTTTTTTTTTTTTTTTTTTTTTTTTTTTTTTTTTTTTTTTTTTTTTTTTTTTTTTTTTTTTTTTTTTTTTTTTTTTTTTTTTTTTTTTTTTTTTTTTTTTTTTTTTTTTTTTTTTTTTTTTTTTTTTTTTTTTTTTTTTTTTTTTTTTTTTTTTTTTTTTTTTTTTTTTTTTTTTTTTTTTTTTTTTTTTTTTTTTTTTTTTTTTTTTTTTTTTTTTTTTTTTTTTTTTTTTTTTTTTTTTTTTTTTTTTTTTTTTTTTTTTTTTTTTTTTTTTTTTTTTTTTTTTTTTTTTTTTTTTTTTTTTTTTTTTTTTTTTTTTTTTTTTTTTTTTTTTTTTTTTTTTTTTTTTTTTTTTTTTTTTTTTTTTTTTTTTTTTTTTTTTTTTTTTTTTTTTTTTTTTTTTTTTTTTTTTCAGAGAGCCACTTGCCTCTACATCCACCCGCTTGCACTGTCCCCTTCATCGGAACCACCTGCGTGTGATTTCAGAGCCAGCGGCACTCCCCACGCCCCAACACAAACACGGCCCTTTTCCTGAAGAACTACCCCCGCTCTGGCTGCAATTGCAGACACTTCCTCTATCAACACCGACCGATGTGCCACTTCACTGGAACCATCCTCGTATCGTGATTTCAGGAGCACGCCACCCACCACAGCCCCAACAAAACACGCCCTTTTCCCTGCAAAAAACTACCGCCCCTCGCTGCAGATTGCAGGAGCACTTGTTATCAACACCCGACTCGAACTGTGCCACCTTTATCTGGAACCATCTGCGATGGATTTCAGAGCCACCGCCCCCCACCCCAGGCCCCAACAAAATTAGGCCTTTTCCCTGGAAGTAAACTGACTCCGTCATCTGTGGCAATGCGAGCCACTGCCTCTATCAATCCCCCGACTGCACTGGTGCCACTTCATCTGGAACATCCGCGATTGTTTCAGAGCCAGCGGCCACTCCCGCCTACCAAAACAACACGGCCCTTTCCCTGAAAAAACCACCGCCCCTCTGGCTGCAATTGCAGGAGCACTTGCTCTTCAAACCACCGACTGCACTGGTGCACTTTATCTGGAACCATCCTGCGTATGTGGTTCAGGAGCCAGCGGCCACCCACACGCCCCAACACAAACCGCCTTTCCTGGAAAAACTACCGCCCCTCTGCTGCAATTGCAGAGCCACTTCCTCTGCAACCAGCCCGACTGGACTGTGCCACCTTAAAAATGGAACCTCCGCGTATCGTTTATTTCAGGAGCAGCGCCACTCCACCACAGCCCCAACACAAAAGGCCTTTTCCGAAAAAATACCGCCCGCTCGGTGGCAGATTCAGGAGCCACTTCCTCTCAACCCCGACTAAATGGTGCCACTTTCATCGGGAAACCCCCTGCTATCGTGATTTTCAGAGCCGCCGCCACCCACCACAGCCCCCAAACAACACGCCTTTTCCCTGGAAGTAAAACTGACCTGCCCGTCATCTGGCTGGCAGATTGCAGGAGCCACTTGCTCTATCAAACCCGCCCGACTGGCACTGGTGCCACTTTCATCTGGTAACCATCCTGCGTATCGTGGAATTTTCAGGAGCCAGCCGGCCACTCCCAGCCACAGGCCCCGAACACAATACTACGGCCCTTTTCCTGGAAGTAAAACTGACCTGCCCGCATCTGGCTGGCAGATTGCAGGAGCCACTTGCCTCTACAACCAGCCCGACTTGGCACTGTGCCACCTTTCATCTGGAACCATCCTGCGTATCGTGGATTTTCAGGAGCCAGCCGGCCACTCCCAGCCACAGTCCCCTGAACACAAACTACGGCCTCCTTTCCCTGAAAAAACTCGACCTGCCCGTCTTCTGGCTGGCAATTGCAGGAACACTTGCCCTCTTCAAACCAGCCCCACTTGGCACTGGTGCCCCTATTCATCTGGGAACCATCCTGCGTATTGTGGATTTTCAGGAGCCAGCCGGCCACTCCCAGCCACAGGCCCCGAACACAAACTACGGCCCTTTTCCCTGGCAATAAAACTGACCTGCCCTCATCTGCTGGCAGATTGCAGGAGCCACTTGCCTCTATCAATCCAGCCCGACTCGGCACTGTTGCCACCTTCCACTGGGAACCATCCTGCGTATCGTGGATTTTCAGGAGCCAGCCGGCCACTCCCAGCCACAGTCCCCAAACACAAACTACGGCCCTTTTCCCTGGAAGTAAAACTGACCTGCCCGTCTTCTGGCTGGCAGATTGCAGGAGCCACTTGCTCTATCAACCAAACCCGACTCGGCACTGGTGCCACCTTTCATCTGGGAACCAATCCTGCGTATCGTGGATTTTCAGGAGCCAGCCGGCCACTCCCAGCCACAGGCCCCCGAACACAAACTACGGCCCTTTTCCCTGGAATTAAACTCGACCTGCCATCTTCTGGCTGGCAGATTGCAGGAGCCACTTGCCTCTATCAAACCAGCCCGACCGGATCGGTGCCACCTTTTCATCTGGGAACCATCCTGCGTATCGTGGATTTTCAGGAGCCAGCCGGCACTCCCAGCCACAGGCCCCCAAACACAAACTACGGCCCTTTTCCCTGGCAAAGAAACTCACCCGCCCGCTTCTGCTGGCAGATTGCAGGAGCACTTGCCTCTATCAATCAGCCCGACTCGGCACTGGTGCCACCTTCATCTGGGAACCATCCTGCGTATCGTGGATTTTCAGGAGCCAGCCGGCCACTCCCAGCCACAGGCCCCCGAACACAAACTACGGCCCTTTTCCCTGGCAAAGAAAACTCACCCGCCCCGCTTCTGGCTGGCAGATTGCAGGAGCCACTTGCCTCTATCAATCCAGCCCGACTCGACACTGGTGCCACCTTTCATCTGGGAACCATCCTGCGTATCGTGGATTTTCAGGAGCCAGCCGGCCACTCCCAGCCACAGGCCCCCAAACACAAACACGGCCCTTTTCCCTGGAAGTAAAACTGACCTGCCCACTCTGGCTGGCCCGATTGCCGGACACTTGCCTCTAACAATCCAGCCCACTCGGTACTGTGCCACCTTTCATCTGGGAAACATCCTGCGTATCGTGGATTTTCAGGAGCCAGCCGCCACTCCCGCCACAGCCCCCAAAAAAAAAATTTCCCCCTTTTCCCTGGAATAAAACCCACCGCCCCATCTGGCTGGCAGATGGGACCATTGCCTCTATCAACCCCCCGATCGGACGGTGCCCCTTCTCTGGGGAAACCCCCTCGACGTGGATTTAGAGCCCGCCGGGCCCCTCCCCCCACAGGCCCCCCAACACAAACACGGCCCTTTCCCCCGGAAGTAAACTGACCTGCCCTCATCGGTGGGAATTGCAGGAGCCATTGCCTTATCAAACCCGCCCCACTTTGGGACTGGGGCCACCCTTTTATTGGGAACCCTTTGCTAGTGGATTTTTAGGAGCCGCCGGCCACTCCCCGCCACAGGCCCCCCAAAACAAACCACGGGCCTTTTTTCCTTTAAACAAAATCCCCCCCGCCCCGCTTCGGGGCAGATTGAGAACACTTCCCTCTTCAAAACCACCGACCGGGACTGGTTTCCCCCCTTTTTATCTGGGAACCATCCTGCTATCGTGGGTTTTCAGGAGCCCCCCGGCCACTCCAGCCACAGGCCCCCAAACACAAAACGGCCTTTTTTCCCCGGAATAAAAAAAGCCCTGCCCGTCACTGTTGCAGATTGCAGGGCCACTTTCCCCTATCAAACCAGCCCCCACCCCACGGGGCCACCTTTATCTGGGAACCATCCTGCGATGGGGGATTTCAGGAGCCAGCCCGGGCCCCCCCACCAGGGCCCCCAAAAACAAACACGCCCCTTTTTCCCCGGGGAAAAAATACCCGCCCGCTCTGGCTGGGGAGATTGCAGGGGCCCCTCCCTATCAACCCCCAACTCGAAATGGGGCCCCTTTTCATCTGGGAACCACCCTTTCGTATCTGGATTTTCAGGGGCCGCGGCCACTCCCCGCCCAGGCCCCCCAAAAAAAACTACGGGGCCCTTTTCCCTGGGAAAAAAAACGACCTCCCTCCTGCTGGCAATTGAGGGGCCACTTGTCTTTTAACCAGCCCGACTGCTGGTGCCCCCCCTTTCATCGGGAACCATCCTGCTATCGTGGATTTTTTAGGAGCCGCCGGCCACTCCCAGCCACAGGCCCCCCAAAAAAAATTCGGCCCTTTTCCCTGGAATAAACGACCTGCCCTCTTTGGGGCAATTGCAGGAACCACTTGTCTTCAACCCGCCGACTGGCATGGTGCCACCTTTTATCTGGGAACCATCCCTGCGTATCGTGGGTTTTCAGGGCCAGCCGGGGCCCCTCCACCCAGGCCCCCAACAAAAACCCACGGCCCTTTTCCCTGGCAAAGAAAAATACCCCCCCATCTGGCGGCAGATTGCAGGAGCCACTTGCCTCATCAACCAGCCCGCCCCACGGTGCCCCCTTTTACTGGGGAACCATCCGCGATCGTGTTTTAGGGGCCAGCCGGCCACTCCACCACAGGGCCCCCAACCCAAAACTACGGCCCTTTTCCCCAAAAAAAACCCCCCGCCCTCTGGCTGGGAGATTGGGAGCCACTGTCCTCTATCAACCAGCCCGACTCGGACTGGTGCCCCCCTTTCATCTGGGAACCATCCTGCGTATTGGGGGATTTTCAGGAGCCAGCCGGCCACTCCCACCACAGGCCCCCGAACACAAACTACGGCCCCTTTTCCCTGGCAAAGAAAATAAACCCGCCCCTCTTCTGGGTGGCAGATTGCAGGAGCCACTTCCCTCTATCAAACCAGCCCGACTCGCACTGGGCCACCTTTCATCTGGGAACCATCCTGCGTATCGTGGATTTTCAGGAGCCAGCCGGCCACTCCCAGCCACAGCCCCCAAAAAATACTACGGCCCTTTCCCCCGGGAAATTTAAAAAAGAAACCTGGGCCCACTTCTGGCTGGCAGATTGCAGGAGCCACTTGGTACTATCAAACCAGCCCGACTTGGCACTGTGCCACCCTTTTTATCTGGGGAAACCCTCCTGCTTATCGTGGATTTCAGGAGCCAGCCGGCCACTCCCAGCCACAGGCCCCAAAAATAATCTACGGGTCCTTTCCCCGGAAATAAAACCGACCTGCCCATCTTCTGGCTGGCAATTGCAGGAACCACTTGGGTCTCTCAAACCAGCCGAACTTGGCACTGGTGCCACCTTTCATCTGGGAACCATCTGCGTATCGTGGATTTCAGGAGCAGCCGGCCCTCCAGCCACAAAGGCCCCAAACAAATACTACGGCCCTTTTCCCTGGAATTAAAACGAGCTCCCCTCTTTCTGGCTGGCAAAAATTGCAGGAGCCACTTGGACAATCAAACCCTCCCGACTTGGGACTGCTGCCACTTTTCATCTGGGAACCATCCGCGTACGTGGGGTTTTCAGGAGCCAGGGGCCACTCCCAGCCACAAACCCCAAACAACCACCCGGGCCCTTTCCCTGAATTAAAACCACCTGCCCATCTTCTGGCTGGCATTGCAGGAACCAACTTGGCTCTTCAAACCGCCGAAATTTTTGGCACTGGTGCCACCTTTCATCTGGGAACCATCCTGCGTATCGTGGATTTTCAGGACCACCGGCCACTCCCAGCCACAGGCCCCCCAAACAAAACTACGGCCCTTTTTCCCTGGAATAAAACTGAAACCCGCCCGTCTCTGGCTGGCAGATTGCAGGGGCCACTTGCCTCTATCAAAACCCGCCGACTGGCACTGGTGCCACCTTTCATCTGGGGAAACCCCCTGCTATTGTGGATTTTCAGGGCCAGCCGCCACTCCCCCGCCACAGGCCCCGAACCAAAAAAACGGCCCTTTTCCCCGGCAAAGAAACTACCCCCCGCTTCTGGCTGGGAGATTGCAGGACACTTTTCCCCTACAAACCGCCCCAAAATCGGTCGTCCACCTTCATCGGAACCATCCCTATCGTGGATTTTCAGGGGGCCAGCCGGGCCCCTCCCACCACGGGCCCCCAAAAAAAAATACGGCCCTTTTCCCTGGAAAAAACAACCCCCCCATCTTTGGCTGGGAGATTTCAGGGGCCCCTTTCATCAACCCCCGCTTGGCCCCGTGCCACTTTTTCACTGGGAAACCCTCCTGCGTACGTGGTTTTCAGGAGCCCGCCGGCCCCTCCCGCCACAACCCCAAAAAAAACACGGGCCCCTTTTCCCCGGAATTAAAACCGGCCTCCCATCTTCGGCGGCAATTTGCAGGAAACCACGGTCTTCAAACCCCGAACTTGGGACTGTGCCCCCTTCATCGGAACCATCCCGCTACGTGGATTTTTTAGGACCAGCGGCCAATCCCGCCCCAGGGGCCCCAAAAAAACTCGGGCCCCTTTCCCCCGGAAAAAAACGCCTGCCCCTCTGGGGGCAATTGCAGGACCACTTGCCCCTTCAACCCCCCGAATGAAAATGGGGCCACCTTTCATCTGGGAACCACCCTACGTGGATTTTCAGAGCCGCCGGCCACCCCACCACAGGCCCCCCAAAAAAAAAAAGGGCCCCTTTTCCCCGGAAAAAACTGACCTGCCCGCATCTGGCTGGGAGATTGCGGGGCCCTTGCCCTTCAACCCCCCGACCGGCCTGGGGCCACCTTTCTCTGGGGAACCCTCCGCGTTCGTGATTTTCAGGACCGCGGCCCCTCCAGCCACAGCCCCCAAAAAATACTACGGCCCTTTTTCCCCCGGAATTAAAACGACCCCGCCATCTCTGGGGTGGCAGATTGCAGGAGCCACTTGGTACTATCAACCACCCGACTTGGCACCCGCACTTTTTATCTGGAAACCCTCCTCTATCGGGATTTTCAGGGGCCAGCCGGCCAC
>NW_026994249.1:0-7440 GCF_028769735.1 Zonotrichia leucophrys gambelii
GGTGCAGTGGCCGGCTGGCTCCTGAAAATGCAACTCACGCAGATGGTCCAGAGAAAGGTGGCAGCCAGTGCCAAGTCGGGATGGATTGATGAGGGAAGTGGGTCCTACAATCTGCCGGCCAGATGATGGGCAGGTCATTTTAATTCCAGGAAAAGGGCCGTAGTATTTGTTTGGGGCCTGTGGCTGGGAGTGGCCGTGGCTCCTGAAAATCCACGATACGCAGGATTGTTCCCAAAGAAAGTGGCACAGTGTTCGAGTCGGGCTGGTATGATAGAGGGAAGTGGCTCCTGCAATCTGCCAGCCAAGAGGGGCGGGTGAGTTTTGCTTTGCCATGGGAAAAGGGCCGTGGTTTGTGTTCAGGGGCCTGTGGCTGGAGTGGCCGGCTGGCTCTCTGAAAATCCACGATACACCGGATGGTTCCCATGAAAGGTGCCACCAGTGTCGAGTCGTACTGGATTGAATAGAGGCAAGTGCTCCTGCAATCTGCCAGCCAGATGATGGCCAGGTCAGTTTTACTTCCAGGGAAAAGGGCCGTAGTTTGCTCGTTGGGGCCTGTGGCTGGCATGGCCGGCTGGCTCCTGAAAATCCACGATAGCTAGGTGGTTCCAGATGAAAGGTGGCACCGTGCGCGGGCTGGATTGATAGAGGAAGTGGCTCCTGCAAATCTGCACAAGAAAGTGCGGTCGTGAGTTTAGTTTGCCAGGGAAAAGGGCCATGGTTATGATCGGGGGCTGTTATGGGAGGGCCGGCTACTGAAATATTCGGATACGCGGGGAGTCCAGTGGAAAGTGCAACCATGCAGCGGAGGTTCATTGATAAGGTGGCAACTGCCAGCGCAGTTGAGGGCAGTAGCTTACTCCAGGAATAGGCCGCAGATGTATTTGGGGATTCTGGCTTGAGTAGGGAATGGCCTGAAAATGCCGATTACGGCAGATGGTTGCCCAGGATGGAAAGCTGGCAAACCAGTGACCAAAGGGGTGAGAGCCCAAGTGTCGCAATCTGCCAGCCAGATGATGGGCAGTCGGTTTACTTCCGGAAAGGCCGTAGTTAGTTTGGGGCTGTGCAGGTGTGCCGGCTGGTCCTGAAAATCACGATACCGGTTGGTTCCCAGTGAAAGTGGGAGTGCCAGTCGGCTGAAATCCATAGTACCAGTGTCCTGCATGACAGCAGAATGGGCAGGTCTGCTGTTTATTCCAGGGGAAAGTGCCTGATTTGAGATTGGGGCGTCAGCGGTTTGGAATGGTCCTGCATCCACAGAGGCGTATTTTTCGAAAAGGCGTGTGTGTTCGGCCTGTGGGCTGGGGTGGCCGGCTGGCTCCTGAAAATCCACGATACGAAGGATGGTTCCCAGATGAAAGGTGGCACCAGTGCCGAGTCGGCTGGATTGATAGAGGCAAGTGGCTCCTGCAATCTGCCAGCCAGATGACGGGCAGGTCAGTTTTACTTCCAGGGAAAAGGGCCGTGGTTTGTGTTCGGGGCCTGTGGCTGGGAGTGGCCGGCTGGCTCCTGAAAATCCACGATACGCAGGATGGTTCCCAGATGAAAGGTGGCAGCCCGTGCCAAGTTGGGCTGGTTTGATATACCAAGTGGCTCCTGCAATCTGCCAGCCAGATGAGGGCAGGTCAGTTTTACTTCCAGGGAAAAGGGCCGTAGTTTTTTTGGGGCCTGTGGCTGGGAGTGGCCGGCTGGCTCCTGAAAATCCACAATACGCTGGATGGTCCCAGACAAGGTGGCAGCAGTGCAAGTCGGGCTGGTTTGATAGAGGCAAGTGGCTCCTGCAATCTGCCAGCCAGATGATGGGCAGGTCAGTTTTAATTCCAGGGAAAAGGGCCGCAGTATTTGTTTGGGGACCTGTGGCTGGGAGTGGCCGGCTGGCTCCTGAAAATCCACGATACGCAGGATGGTTCCCAGATGAAAGGTGGCACCAGTGCCGAGTCAGGCTGGTTTGATAGAGGGAAGTGGCTCCTGCAATCTGCCAGCCAGAAGCGGGGCGGTGAGTTTTGTTGCCAGGGAAAAGGGCCGTGGTTTGTGTTCGGGGGCCTGTGGCTGGGAGTGGCCGGCTGGCTCCTGAAAATCCACGATACACCGGATGGTTCCCAGATGAAAGGTGCCACCAGTGTCGAGTCGTACTGGATTGATAGAGGCAAGTGGCTCCTGCAATCTGCCAGCCAGATGACGGGCAGGTCAGTTTTACTTCCAGGGAAAAGGGCCGTAGTTTGTGTTTGGGGGCCTGTGGCTGGCAGTGGCCGGCTGCCTCCTGAAAATCCACGATACGCAGGATGGTTCCCAGATGAAAGGTGGCACCAGTGCCGAGCCGGGCTGGATTGATAGAGGGAAGTGGCTCCTGCAATCTGCCAGCAAGAAGTGCGGTCGGTGAGTTTTGTTTGCCAGGGAAAAGGGCCATGGTTTTTGTTCGGGGGCCTGTGGCTGGGAGTGGCCGGCTGGCTCCTGAAAATCCACGATACGCTGGATGGCTCCCAGACCCAAGGTGGCAGCAGTGCCAATTCAGGCTGGTTTGATAGAGGCAAGTGGCTCCTGCAATCTGCCAGCCAGATGATGGGCAGGTCAGTTTTAATTCCAGGGAAAAGGGCCGTAGTATTTGTTTGGGGACCTGTGGCTGGGAGTGGCGGCTGGCTCCTGAAAATCCACGATACGCAGGATGGTTCCCAGATGAAAGGTGGCACCAGTGCCGAGTCAGGCTGGTTTGATAGAGGGAAGTGGCTCCTGCAATCTGCCAGCCAGAAGCGGGCAGGTCGGTTTTACTTCCAGGGAAAAGGGCCGTGGTTTGTGTTCGGGGGCCTGTGGCTGGGAGTGGCCGGCTGGCTCCTGAAAATCCACGATACCAGGATGGTTCCCAGATGAAAGGTGCACCAGTGCGAGTCGGCTGGATTGATAGAGGCAAGTGGCTCCTGCAATCTGCCAGCCAGATGACGGGCAGGTCAGTTTTACTTCCAGGGAAAAGGGCCGTAGTTTGTGTTTGGGGCCTGTGGCTGGAGTGGCCGGCTGGCTCCTGAAAATCCACGATACGCAGGATGGTTCCCAGATGAAAGGTGGCACCAGTGCCAAGTCGGGCTGGATTGATAGAGGCAAGTGGCTCCTGCAATCTGCCAGCCAGATGACCGGCAGGTCAGTTTTACTTCCAGGGAAAAGGGCCGTGGATTTTGTTCGGGGGGCTGTGGCTGGGAGTGGGCGGCTGGCTCCTGAAAATCCACGATACGCAGGATGGTTCCCAGATGAAAGGTGGCACCAGTGCCGAGTCGGGCTGGATTGATAGAGGCAAGTGGCTCCTGCAATCTGCCAGCCAGATGAGGGCAGGTCAGTTTTATTCCAGGGAAAAGGGCCGTAGTTTTGTGGGGGCCTGTGGCTGGGAGTGGCCGGCTGGCTCCTGAAAATCCACGATACGCAGGATGGTTCCCAGATGAAAGGTGGCACCAGTGCCAAATCGGGCTGGTTTGATAGAGGCAAGTGGCTCCTGCAATCTGCCAGCCAGATGACGGGCAGGTCAGTTTTACTTCCAGGAAAAGGGCCGTAGTATTTTTTTGGGGGCCTGTGGCTGGAGTGGCCGGCTGGCTCCTGAAAATCCACGATACGCAGGATGGTTCCCAGATGAAAGGTGGCACCAGTGCCAGTCGGGCTGGATTGATAGAGGCAAGTGGCTCCTGCAATCTGCCAGCCAGATGACGGCAGGTCAGTTTTATTTCCAGGAAAAGGGCCGTGTTTGTGTTCGGGGCCTGTGGCTGGGAGTGGCCGGCTGGCTCCTGAAAATCCACGATACGCAGGATGGTTCCCAGATGAAAGGTGGCACCAGTGCCGAGTCAGGCTGGATTGATAGAGGCAAGTGGCTCCTGCAATCTGCCAGCCAGATGACGGGCAGGTCAGTTTTACTTCCAGGGAAAAGGGCCGTGGTTTGTGTTCGGGGCCTGTGGCTGGGAGTGGCCGGCTGGCTCCTGAAAATCCACGATACGCAGGATGGTTCCCAGATGAAAGGTGGCACCAGTGCCAAGTTGGGCTGGTTTGATAGAGGCAAGTGGCTCCTGCAATCTGCCAGCCAGAAGCGGGGGGTGAGTTTTGTTTGCCAGGGAAAAGGGCCGTGTTTGTGTTCGGGGGCCTGTGGCTGGGAGTGGCCGGCTGGCTCCTGAAAATCCACGATACGCAGGATGGTTCCCAGATGAAAGGTGGCACCAGTGCCGAGTCGGGCTGGTTGATAGAGGCAAGTGGCTCCTGCAATCTGCCAGCCAGATGACGGGCAGGTCAGTTTTACTTCCAGGGAAAAGGGCCGTAGTTTGTGTTTGGGGCTGTGGCGGGGGGGCCGGCTGGCTCCCGAAAATCCACATACGCGGTGGTCCAGGAAAAAGGGGACCCGTGCCAGTCGGGGGTTGATAGAGGGGGGGGGGGGGGGGGGGGGGGGGGGGGGGGGGGGGGGGGGGGGGGGGGGGGGGGGGGGGGGGGGGGGGGGGGGGG
This sequence comes from Zonotrichia leucophrys gambelii, assembly GCF_028769735.1. NCBI lineage: Eukaryota > Metazoa > Chordata > Aves > Passeriformes > Passerellidae > Zonotrichia > Zonotrichia leucophrys. Next base: position 4,462 of record NW_026994249.1, read on the forward strand.
GGGGGGGGGGGGGGGGGGGGGGGGGGGGGGGGGGGGGGGGGGGGGGGGGGGGGGGGGGGGGGGGGGGGGGGGGGGGGGGGGGGGGGGGGGGGGGGGGGGGGGGGGGGGGGGGGGGGGGGGGGGGGGGGGGGGGGGGGGGGGGGGGGGGGGGGGGGGGGGGGGGGGGGGGGGGGGGGGGGGGGGGGGGGGGGGGGGGGGGGGGGGGGGGGGGGGGGGGGGGGGGGGGGGGGGGGGGGGGGGGGGGGGGGGGGGGGGGGGGGGGGGGGGGGGGGGGGGGGGGGGGGGGGGGGGGGGGGGGGGGGGGGGGGGGGGGGGGGGGGGGGGGGGGGGGGGGGGGGGGGGGGGGGGGGGGGGGGGGGGGGGGGGGGGGGGGGGGGGGGGGGGGGGGGGGGGGGGGGGGGGGGGGGGGGGGGGGGGGGGGGGGGGGGGGGGGGGGGGGGGGGGGGGGGGGGGGGGGGGGGGGGGGGGGGGGGGGGGGGGGGGGGGGGGGGGGGGGGGGGGGGGGGGGGGGGGGGGGGGGGGGGGGGGGGGGGGGGGGGGGGGGGGGGGGGGGGGGGGGGGGGGGGGGGGGGGGGGGGGGGGGGGGGGGGGGGGGGGGGGGGGGGGGGGGGGGGGGGGGGGGGGGGGTTTTTTTTTTTTTTTTTTTTTTTTTTTTTTTTTTTTTTTTTTTTTTTTTTTTTTTTTTTTTTTTTTTTTTTTTTTTTTTTTTTTTTTTTTTTTTTTTTTTTTTTTTTTTTTTTTTTTTTTTTTTTTTTTTTTTTTTTTTTTTTTTTTTTTTTTTTTTTTTTTTTTTTTTTTTTTTTTTTTTTTTTTTTTTTTTTTTTTTTTTTTTTTTTTTTTTTTTTTTTTTTTTTTTTTTTTTTTTTTTTTTTTTTTTTTTTTTTTTTTTTTTTTTTTTTTTTTTTTTTTTTTTTTTTTTTTTTTTTTTTTTTTTTTTTTTTTTTTTTTTTTTTTTTTTTTTTTTTTTTTTTTTTTTTTTTTTTTTTTTTTTTTTTTTTTTTTTTTTTTTTTTTTTTTTTTTTTTTTTTTTTTTTTTTTTTTTTTTTTTTTTTTTTTTTTTTTTTTTTTTTTTTTTTTTTTTTTTTTTTTTTTTTTTTTTTTTTTTTTTTTTTTTTTTTTTTTTTATAGAGGAAGTGCTCCTGCAATCTCCAGCCAGTTGAGGGCAGGTCAGTTTTAATTCCAGGGAAAAGGCCGTAGTATTTGTTGGGGCCTGGGCTGGGGTGGCCGGCTGGCCCCCTGAAAATCCAATACAAGGAAAGGTTCCCAGATGAAAGTGGGACCATGCCGAGTAGGCTGGTTTGATAGAGGGGAAATGGGTCCTGCAAACTGCCAGCCGAAGCGGGCGGATGAGTTTCTTTGCCAGGGAAAAGGCCGTGGTTTGTGTTCGGGGGGCCCGTGGCTGGGATGGCCGGCTGCTCCTGAAAATCCCCGATACGCAGGGTGGTCCTTTAAAGGTGGCAGCAGTGCCAATTGCCGGTTTATAACAAGTGGCTCCCGCAATCTGCCCCCAGATTTGGCAGGTCGTTTTTTTCCAGGGAAAAGGGGGGTAGATTTTTTTGGGGGCCTGTGGGTGGGGGTGGCGGCTGGCTCCCGAAAATCCCAAAAAAAAAAGCGGAGGTTCCCAAGAAAGGGGGCAGCAGTGCCAAGGGCGGTTTTTATAAGGAATGGGTCCGCAATCTGCCAGCCAGATGAGGGCAGGTCATTTTTATTCCAGGGAAAAAGGGGCCCTAGTTTTTGTTTGGGGCCGTGGCTGGAGTGCCGGGTGCCCCCTGAAAAACCACGTACGCAGGGTGGTTCCCAATGAAAGGTGGCACCCGTCCAAAACGGGGTGGTTGATAGAGGAAGTGGCTCCTGCAATCTGCCACAAAGGCGGGGGGTGAGTTTTGTTTGCCGGGAAAAGGGGGGTTTGTGTTTTTTTTTGGGGCCCGTGGCTGGAGTGGGCCCGGGTGGCTCCGAAAACCACGATACCGGATGGGTTCCCAGATGAAAGGGGCCCCCCGTGCGAGTCGGGCTGGATTTTATAGAGGAAAATGGTCCTGCAATTGCCACCAGATGAGGCAGGGCAGTTTTTTTCCAGGGAAAAGGCCGTAATTTTTTTTTTGGGGCTTGTGGGTGGGAGTGGCCGGCTCTCCTGAAAATCCACGATACGCGGGTGGTTCCCCCAAAAAGGGGGCCAGTGCCAAACGGCTGGTTTGATAGAGGAAGTGGGTCCGCAATCTCCCACCCAAGAATGGGCGGAAATTTTTTCCAGGGGAAAAAGGGGCCAGATTTTTTTGGGGGGGCCCGTGGGTGGGGGTGGCCCCGGGGGGTCCTGAAAATCCACATACGAGGATGGGGTTCCCCGTGAAAAGGCACCATGCCAAATCGGGCTTTGATAAGGGCAATGGCCCTGCAATCTGCCCCCAAGATGACGGGCAGGTCAGTTTTTCTTTCCGGGAAAAGGGGCCCTGTTTTTTTCGGGGGGGGTTTTGGGTGGAGTGGCCGGCTGGGCCCCGAAAAACCACAACCAGGGTGGTTCCCAGATGAAAGGGGCACCCGTTTTCCCCCCCTGGGCGGTTTGAAGAGGCAAGTGTCCTCAATCTGCCACCAGAAGGGAGGGTGGTTTTTTTTCCAGGGAAAAGGGCCGTGTTTTTGTTGGGGGGCCTTGGCTGGATGGGGGGCTGGTCCTAAAATCCACGAACGCAGGAGGTTCCCAGATGAAAGGTGGACCCGTGCCAGTCGGGCTGGTTTGATAGACAAGTGCTCCGCAATCGCCAGCCAGAAGGGGAGGTCGTTTTTTTCCAGGGAAAAGGGGCCCTAGTTTTTTTGGGCCTGGGCGGGGGTGGCCGGGGTGGCTCCTGAAAAACCAGATACCAGGAGTTTCCCAATGAAAGGGGGCACCCCGTGCCAAATTGGGGGGTTTGTAACCAATGCTCGCAATCGCACCAATTTATGGGAGTCAGTTTTACTTCCCGGGGAAAAGGGCCGTGTTGTTTTTTT
>NW_026994250.1:0-7438 GCF_028769735.1 Zonotrichia leucophrys gambelii
GGAGCCCCCTTTAAAAAACCCCCATACTGGGCCCCCTTTTTCCCGGGAAATCCGCGTATCGGGTTTTTTGGAGCCACGCCCTCCCCAACCCAAGGGGCCCCCCCCAAAAAAAAGCCCCTTTTTCCCCCGGGAAAAACCAAATGAAAATTTTTGGGCGGCAGTTCAGAAAACCCCCCCTTTTTAAACCGCCCCCCTTCCTGTGACCTTTTTCTGGAACCCTCCGCTATGGGACAAAGGGGAAACCCCCCCAAACGGCCCCCCCAAAAAAAGCCCCTTTTTTCCCCCAAAAAAAACCCCCCCCCCTTCCAAAACAACCACTTCCCCTTTCCCCCGGGGCCGACTTTTCCCCTTTTATCTGGGGCCATTTAACTTGGTTTCAAACCCCCCCACTTGACAGGTCCCCAAAATCGCCCTTTCCCCGGATTTCGACCCCCACATTCGGGAAGCCCGACCACGCCTTTCCCACCCACTTCCCCTTTGGCATTGGCGGGACCACCACTTTGGTTTTAACCCCCGGCCCCTGCCACGCCCCCCAAAAAAACACCCTTTTTAAAAAAACGCCTCCCAAAAGTCAAATTACAGGGGCCTTTGGAAATAAAACCCGAAATTGGGCCGTCACTTTACGGGGCCATCCCCGGGGGCTGGATTTTAACCGCCCCACTCCCCCCCCCCAACCAAAAAACCCGCTTTTCCCCGGAAAAAAGCCTCCCTACGGGGAAAAAACAGGCCTTCCCCCACAATCCCCCCCCCCCTGGATGGTGCCACCCTTCTCTAAAAACCCCCGCTATCGGGATTTTCAACCCCGGGACCCCCCCCGCCAAGGCCCCCCAAAAAACCGGCCCTTTTCCCTGGGAAAAAAACCCGCCCATCCTGGAATTAAAAACTTTCCCTTTAACCCCGCCGATTGAGGGCCACCTTTTTTCTAACCCCCCCTATCTGGTTTTCAGGGGGCCACCGCCACCCACCCCGGCCCCCCAAAACCCCCGCCCCCCCAAAAAAACACCCCCCCTTCCCCGGAAAACGAGCCACTTCCCTTTTCAAAAAAAGCCCATCATGGGGCCCCTTTTCACTGGGCCACCTGGTTTTGGATTTTTTGGAAGGGGACCCCCGACAAGCCCCCCCACCCAGGCCCTTTTCCCCCAAAAAATACCCCCCTTTTTCCCGGAGATTTCGGGCCACTTGCTTTCCAAACCCGCCCACTTGGGCATTCCCCTTTCTGGGGGCCCTCCCTTTTTTTTTTCAGGGGCCACCGCACTCCCCCACAGGCCCCAAAAAAAAACACGGCCCTTTTCCCCGGAAAAAACACCTCCCATTTCCCCGCTGGCAGATTGCAGCCCCCTTCCTCTTAAACCCCGCCACTTGGAATCCACCTTTTCTGGGGAAACCCTCCGCGTATCGTGGTTTTCAGGGCCGCCGGACTCCCAGCCCCACCCCCCAAACAAAACACGGCCCCCTTTTTTCCCGGGAATTTTAAAAAAGACCTGCCCTTTCTGGCTGGCAGATTGCAGGGGCCCTTGCCCCATAAACCCCGCCCGACTTTGCACGGTCCCCCCTTTTCTGGACCCTCCCCAAAGTGGATTTTCAGGCCAGCCCGGGGGCCCCCCCATGCCCCAAAAAACACGGCCCTTTTTTCCCCAAAAAACACCGCCCCTCTGGGGGCAATTGCAGGAGCCCCTTTAAATAAAAAAACTGGGGCCCCCGGGGCCACCTTTTTATCTGGAAATCCGGACGGGTTTTTCGGGGCCACCCCACCCCCCCCACGGCCCCCCCCAAAAAAACGGCCCTTTTTCCCCGGAAGGGAAAACTTTCCCCACCCAAAATTTCAGGGCCCCTTCCTCAAACCACCCGATGGATGGGCCCCCATTCCACCCGGCTACAAAACCACCCCCATCCCCCAAGGAAACCCAAAAAAACCCCCCCCTTTCCCCGGGAATAAATGCCTCCCTCATTCGGCGATTGCAGGGCCACTTTCCTTAAACCCCCCCTGGATGGGGATTTCTCGGGCCACCCCCCACGGCGAAACACGGGGCCCCTTTTCCCCGAAAGGGCCCCCCCAACCCCGGGTTTTCCCGGCAAACCAAAAATCCCCGCCCCGCCTGGTGCAATTCAGGGCCTCCTCTAAACCGGATTGGACCGGGGCCCCCCGCCCGGCCACCAGTATTTCCCGGAAAAACCCCCTCCCGCCCGGCCCCCCAAAAAAAAAAAGGCCCTTTTCCCCAATAAAACCCCCCCCACGTGCAGATTTTAGGACCCCCTTGCCTTTCAAAACCCCCCACTTGGGACGGTCCCCCAAAAAAAACCCCTTTGGATTTTGACCACCGGGCCCCCCCGCCAAGGGCCCCCAAAAAAAACCAGGCCCTTTTCCCGGAAAAAAACCCCCACCTTTGGTGGGGTTCAGCCCCGTCACCCCACCGACCACGGGCCCCCCCCCCCCCCCCCCCCCCCCCCCCCCCCCCCCCCCCCCCCCCCCCCCCCCCCCCCCCCCCCCCCCCCCCCCCCCCCCCCCCCCCCCCCCCCCCCCCCCCCCCCAAAAAAACTACGGCCCTTTTCCCGGGAAAGAAACTACCGCCCGCTTTTGGCTGGCGATTTTCAGAGCCACTTGCCTCTATCAACCAGCCCGACTCGCACTGGTGCCACCTTTCATCTGGGAACATCCTGGTATCGTGGATTTTCAGGCCAGCCGGCCCCCCCACCACAGGCCCCCAAAAACAAAAATCGGCCCTTTTCCCTGGAAATAAAACAGACCGCCCCTTCTGGCTGGAGATTGCAGGACCCCCTTGCCTCTATCAATCCAGCCCGACTGGACTGGTGCCACCTTTCTAGGACCATCCCGTAATGTGGATTTTCAGAGCCAGGGCCACCCCAGCCACAAGCCCCAGAACAAACCACGGCCCTTTTCCCTGGAAGTAAAACTGACCTGCCCGTCATCTGGCTGGGGATTGCAGAGCACTTGCCTCTATCAAACCAGCCGACTTTTGGACTGTTTCCACCTTTCATCTGGGAACCATCCTGCGTATCGTGGATTTTCAGGAGCCAGCCGGCCACTCCCCCCACAGGCCCCCAAAAACAATCCGACGGCCCTTTTCAGGGGGGGGGGGGGGGGTGGGGGGGGGGGGGTGGGGGGGGGGGGGGGGGGGGGGGGGGGGGGGGGGGGGGGGGGGGGGGGGGGGGGGGGGGGGGGGGGGGGGGGGGGGGGGGGGGGGGGGGGGGGGGGGGGGGGGGGGGGGGGGGGGGGGGGGGGGAGGAAATTAAAAAGACCTGGCCCATCAGCTGCTGGCACGACATAATTGCAGCAGCCCTTGGTAATATTAACATCCACATGGCCCCGGGTCCACCTTTCATCTGGAACCATCCCTGCGTATCTGGATTTTCAGAGCCAGCCGCCACTCCCAACACAGGTCCCCAAAAAAATACGACGGACCTTTTCCCTGGAAGTAGAACTGACCTTGCCGTCATCTGGCTGGCAGATGCAGACCCACTTCCTCTATCAAACCACCCGAATTGGCAATGGGGCCACCTGGGTCGGAGCCATCCAGCGTATCGGGATTTTCAGAGCCAGCCGCCACTCCCAGCCACAAGTCCCAAAACCATCTACGGCCCGTTTCCCTGGAAGTAAAACTACCTGCCCGCATCGGCTGGCAATTGCGGGGGCCCCTTCCCCCTTTCATCCAGCCCCACTGGCATGGTGCCACCTTTCATCTGGGAACCATCCTGCGTATCGTGGATTTTCAGGAGCCAGCCGGGCCCCTCCCAGCCACAGGCCCCGAAAACAAAACCAGGCCCTTTTCCTGGAAGTAAAACTGACCCGCCCGTCTTTTGGCTTTGGGAGATTGCAGGAGCCACTTCCTCTATCAAACCAGCCCGACTCGGGACGGTGCCACCTTTCATCTGGGAACCAAACCTGCGATCGTGGGTTTTCAGGAGCCCGCCGGCCACTCCCAGCCACAGGCCCCCAAACAAACCACGGCCCTTTTCCCCGGAAAAAACTGACCTGACCCTCATTTTGGCTGGCAGATTGCAAAAGCCTTGTCTATCAAACCGCCCGACTTGGCAATGTGCCACCTTTTATCTGGAACCATCCTGCGATCGTGGATTTTCAGGAGCCCGCCGGCCACTCCCAGCCACAAGGCCCCCAAAAAATCTAAGGCCCTTTTCCCTGGAATAAACGACCTGCCTCTTTTGGCTGGCAGATTGCAGGAGCACTTGGTTTCAAACCAGCCCAAATTGGGACTGGTGCCACCTTTCATCTGGGAACCATCCCGGTATCGTGGATTTTCAGGAGCCAGCCGGCCACTCCCAGCCAAAAGGCCCCGAACACAAACCACGGCCCTTTTCCTGGCAAGAAAACTAACCCGCCCGCATTTTGGCTGGCAGATTGCAGGAGCCACTTGCCTCTATCAAACCAGCCGACTTGGACTGGTGCCACCTTTCATCTGGGACCATCCTGCTATCGTGGATTTTCAGGAGCCAGCCGGCCACTCCCAGCCAAGGCCCCAAAAAAAACCCAGGCCCCTTTTCCCCGGAATAAAAAATGACCTGCCCTCTCTGCTGGCAATTCAGGACCACTTGTTATAAAAAAGCCAATTGGGCCCGGGCCACTTTTTCTGGAACCATCCCGTAGGGTTTTCAGGACCAGCGGCCACTCCCAGCAAAGCCCCAAAAAAAAAACCCACGGCCCTTTTCCCCGGAATAAAAAGGACCTGCCCTATCTTGGGTGGGGAAATTCAGAGCCCTTTTATACTCCCAATGGATGGTGCCCCCTTTCATCTGGGGAAACCCTCCTGCTTTTGTGGCTTTTCAGGAGCCCGCCGGCCCCTCCCAGCCCCAGGCCCCCGAACACAAACCAGGCCCTTTTTCCCCGGGGAAAAAAACTAACCCCCCGCTTTTGGCTGGAAAATTGAGGAGCCATTCCTCTACAAACCCCCCGACTCGCCCGGGGGCCCCCTTTCATCTGGGGGAAACCCTTCCCCCTATTGTGGATTTTCAGGACCACCCCCCTCCCAGCCCAAACCCCAAAAAAACACGGCCCCTTTTCCCCGGAAAAAAAAACCCCCCCTTTTGGTGGCAGATTTCGGAGCCACTTGGTCTTCAAACACCGACTTGGCATGGTGCCACTTTCTGGACCCTCCCCTTTTAAAGTGGATTTTTGGGGCCAGCCCGGGCCCTCCACCAAGCCCCAAAAAAAAATTAGGCCTTTTTCCGGAATAAAACAAATGCCCTCTTTGTGGCAATTGAGGCCCCTTGGTTTTTAAAATCCCAAATTGGCCTGGGGCCACCTTTCTTGGGGAACCCTCCCGCGTATCTGGATTTTTTGGAGCCCGCGGCCCCCCAGCCCAGGCCCCCCAACACAAAACCACGGCCCCTTTTCCCCGGAAAAAAAAATACCGCCCGCTCTGGGTGGCAGATTGCAGGAGCACTCCCCCTATCACCCCCCACTGGCGGGGGCACCTTTCATCTGGAACCTCCTGGTTGGGATTTCAGGGGGCCAGCGGCCCTCCCGCCCAGGCCCCAAAAAACACGGCCCTTTTCCCCCGGAAAAAACTAACCCCGCTTGGCTGAAAATGCAAAACCCCTTCCCCTATCAAACCCAGCCCACTGGCAGGGGCCACCCTTTATTGGGAACCTCCCGTTTGTGGGTTTTTAGGAGCCACCGGCCACTCCAGCCCAAAACCCCAAAAAATCCAGGCCTTTTCCCCGGAATAAAAGACCTTTTCCATATTGGCGGCGATTTAGGGAGCCCCTTGGATTTCAAAACCGCCATTGGCACTGGGTGAAAATTTTTATCTGGGGAACCATCGCTTTTCGTGGATTTTCAGGGGCAGCGGCCCCCTCCAGCACAGGCCCCCCAAAACAAACCCCGGCCCTTTTCCCTGGAAGTAAATCACCGCCCCCCATTTTGGCAATTCCCGGACCATTGCCTATAAACCCGCCCAAAGGCATGGTGCCACCTTTATCTGGGAATTGGTATCGTGGATTTTAGGAGCCCGCGGCACTCCCGCACAGGCCCCCAAAAAAAACCCGGCCCCTTTTTTGGAAAATAAAAACCCCCGTTTGGCTGGAGATTGCAGGAGCCCTTGCTTTCAAAAAGGACGGATGGTGCCCCCTTTCATTGGGAACCCTCCTGGTATCGGGATTTTAGGAGAGCCCCGGGCCCCCCCCGCCCAGGCCCCAAAACAAACAGGCCCTTTTTCCCCCGGAAAAAATAACCCCCCGCTTCTGGCTGGCAGATTGCAGGAGCCATTCCTCTATAAACCCGGCCCGACTGGCATGGTGCCACCTTTCATCTGGGAACCATCCTGCGTATCTGTGGATTTCAGGAGCCAGCCGGCCACTCCCAGCACAGGCCCCGAACACAAAACCACGGCCCTTTTCCCTGGAAAAAAACTGACCTGCCCTCTTTGGCTGGAGATTGAAGGAGCACTTGGCTCTATCAAACCCGCAAATTGGCACTGGTGCCAAACCCTTTTATCTGGGAACCATCCTGCGTATCGTGGATTTTCAGGAGCCCGCCGGCCCCTCCCAGCCCCCAGGCCCCCAACACAAACCACGGCCCTTTTCCTGGGAAAAAAAATAACCTGCCCATCTCTGGCTGGAGATTTGCAGGAGCCACTTGCCCCTATCAAACCAGCCCGACTTGGGACCCGGTGCCACCCTTTTATCTGGGAAACATCCTGGTATGTGGAATTTTCAGGAGCCAGCGGCCCTCCCAGCCACAGGCCCCGAACACAAACCACGGCCCTTTTTCCCTGGCAAACAAAACTACCCCCCGCTTCTGGCTGGCAGATTGCAGGAGCCACTTGCTCTATCAAACCAGCCGACTTGGCACTGGTGCCACCTTTCATCTGGGAACCATCCTGCGTATCGTGGATTTTCAGGAGCCAGCCGGCCACTCCCAGCCACAGGCCCCAACACAAACTACGGCCCTTTTCCCTGGAAGTAAAACTGACCTGCCCTCATCCTGGCTGGCAGATTGCAGGAGCCACTTGTACTATCAAACCAGCCCGACTGGCACTGGTGCCCCTTTCATCTGGGAAACCATCCTGCGTATCGTGGATTTTCAGGAGCCAGCCGGCCACTCCCAGCCACAGGCCCCCGAACACAAAACCACGGCCCTTTTCCCTGGCAAAAAACAATACCGCCCGCTTATCTGCTGCAGATTGCAGGAGCCCCTTCCCTATCAACCAGCCCCACTCGGCACTGGTTTCCACCTTTCATCTGGAAAAACCCTCCTGCGTATCGTGGATTTTCAGGAGCCAGCCGGCCATCCCAGCACAGGCCCCCGAACACAACCACGGCCTTTTCCTGGCAAACAAAACTCAACCCCCGCTTCTGGCTGGCAGATTGCAGGAGCACTTGCCCCTATCAAACCAGCCCACTCGGCATGGTGCCACCCTTTCATCTGGGAACCATCTGCGTATTGTGGATTTTCAGGAGCCAG
>NW_026994251.1:0-7435 GCF_028769735.1 Zonotrichia leucophrys gambelii
TCGGCCCCCCCAAAAACCGCCCCCTTAGCCATCTCGGGCCCCATTCCCACCGGCATCGCCCCCGGAACCACCTCCTGCTCGTGGATTTCAGGGCCACGGCCACTCCCCCCACAGGCCCACACAAACCCCGGGCCCCTTTCCGACAAAACCCACCCCGTTCTGGCTGGCATTGAAGGCACTCCCCATCCAGCGGGCCGGCCCCCTTTCCCGGAACCTGCTTGGATTTTGGGGCCCCCGGCCACCGCTCAAGGCCCCCCCCAAAACCCGGCCCTTTTCCCTGGCAATAAAACGACCCCCTTCCTGGTGGCAGATTCAGGAACTCCCTCTTCCAACCCCGACCTTGCTTCCCCTCATCTGGGCCCCTTCTGGGCATCAAGCCATCCCCCCACCCCACCCCTCCCCCCCCCCCCGCATACCGCCCGCCTTTCCCAAGCAGTGCCTTGCATCAACCCTACCAAATTTGGGGCACCTCGTTACGCATTTGCGATCCACGCCTCACCGCCACCACACCCCCTTCCCGAAACCAATACCCCCCCTTTTCCAGCATACGCCCTTGCCCTATCTTAAGAGTCAGGCCACTTTCCCCACCCAAATTGGCACGGTCCCTCTGATTGGACCCCGCATCTAGCCCCCACCCCAGCACGGCCCCCTCAAACAAAACCCCCTTTTCGGAAGAATACCACCGCTTGCTTAATCAGGCCCTTGCTCCACCCTCTGGACCCCCTTTATCGGGGGCCGGGTATCAGAGCCAGCCGGCCACACACCACGTTCCCAAATAAGGCCTTTCCGTGCACATTCCAGCCCTTGGCTGCAATAACAGGAGCCACTTGCCATAACCTGCCCCCGGCCTGGGCCATTTTTGTTTCGGACCGCCTCACGGCCCGCCACCACCCCTTCCGAATTTCACCAACCGGGTTTCCCGGCAAAACCCCGCCCAAACACTGCCCACTGCCACTTTTACCATCTGGTATGGTTAAGCCCCACCAACGCCCTGCACTTCCCGCCTTTCCGGAACCAACCACCGCCGCGCCACACCCCGCCCTTCCCAAAAACACCCTGCCCCACTGGACACTTTCAGGCCTGTCACATCCTGCGACTGGTTTCAGGCCACCGTCCCCCCCCAACGGTTTTCCCCGAACCAACCAGGCCTTCCCTGGCAAAAATACGCCGCCCCCTTGCCTAACGGAACCACTGCCCTTCACCTCGACCCACTTGCCCTTATCTGGGACCATCCTGCGTGGCTTTCGAACAGCCGACCACTCCCGGCACGTGTCAAACCACCCGCCTTCCCAGGAAGCAACGACCCCACTCATTGCCGAAAAACCTTCCCCAACCACCACGGACGCCTCCTTCATTTGAACCACCTGCTCGGTTTCCACCTCCAGCCCTCCAGCCACAGCTCAACACTGCCTTCCAAAGTCCCCACTGCCACGCCTACTGCAATATCACAGCCACTGATTGGCTGCCACTTGCACTGGCCACCTTCATCTGAAACTCCGTCGGCTCACCAGCCGCAACCACCGCCCCTGATAAAAGCCTCCCCCTTTCATTCCGACCCAACGCTTCCCAAGACCACCGCCTTTCCTCATGGCAGACCACTTCTCTTAACCACCTGACTTTCCAGCCCGCGAACCACACCCAAACCAAACACGGCCTCCCGGCACAACCAACCCGGCCCTGCTGGCATCAAACACTCCTCCTACTGGATTCGGTGCCACGTTTCATTAAACCACCGCTCGTGTGCACACGGCCTCCTGCCATGCGATCGACCCGCCCTTCCCGCCACACCACCAACCCCTGTGCATTCGAAACTTCCCATCCACGCGATTGCGGGCCACCTCATTCACCTCCACGATCGCTTTCCCGGCCATCAGCACGCCTCATCAAACCGGCCCTCCCTGGCACACCACCCAACGTCTTTGGCAAAAAGCACCCCCTGGCTATCAACCACCGACTCCGGCCACTTTCACCAGCACCATCTCGACCTTTCGACGGGCATCCAGCCAGCCAACACACGGGCCCTTCCCAAACAAAATAACCGCCTTTTCCTGGATTCGGGCCCTCCTCAAAACAACCACTTGGCTTCCACCCGAACACTGCCATCTATCTGGAACCACCCCTTCCCGCACGGCCCACAAACACCCAAATCTGGACTCCTCCTTCCGGCAATCGACCTTGCACAGCACCAGCCCACTCAACAAGCCAACCTTCCGGGCCATTCTCTGGATTCCGCGCACCTGGCTTCGCCCAGCCCAAACCACCACGGCCCGACCCAAACTCCTCCCGTCGGAAACAACCCCGCGCCTTGCATTGCCCACCAACTCCCCCTTGATTCCACCTTCCTCTCACGTCGCCGCCCCAGGCCAACACCGCACCTCACACACCGCCACTCGCTGTCCTAAAAACTACCGCCCGTTCTGGTGTTCAGGTTTTTCACCAGTGAGGTGCCACCTTTCATCGGAACCATCCTCGATCGTGATTCAGGACGCGGCACTCCACCACATCCCAAAAAAAATACGCCTTTCCCGAAGTAAAACTGCCTCCCTTCTGGCACGAGCAGCCACTTGTATATCACAGCCACTGGACTGGTGCACTTATCTGGGAACCATCCTGCTACGTGGATTTTCAGAGCAGCCGGCCCTCCCAGCCACAGGCCCCCAAAAACACGGCCTTTCCCTGAGTAAAACTGACCTGCCCTCATGGCTGCGATTGCAGGAGCACTTGCTATCAATCAGCCCGACTGCACTGGTGCCACCTTTATCTGGAACCATCCTGCTATCGTGATTTCAGGAGCCAGCGCACTCCCAGCACAGCCCAACAAACACGGCCTTTCCCTGGAAAACCACCCGCCCCTTCTGCTGCAATTGCAGACACTTCCTATCAAACAGCCGACTCGGACGGTGCCACCTTTCATCTGGGAACCATCCTGCGTATCGTGATTTTCAGAGCCAGCCGGCCACTCCAGCCACAGGCCCCCGAACAAAACACGGCCCTTTTCCCTGGCAAAAAACTCACCCCCGCTTCGGCTGGAGATTGCAGAGCCACTTGCCTCTATCAAACCAGCCCGACTGCACTGTGCCACCTTCATCTGGAACCATCCTGCGTATGTGATTTTCAGAGCCAGCCGCCACTCCCAGCCACGGCCCCCAAACACAAATACGGCCCTTTTCCCTGGAAAAACACCGCCCCTTCGGCTGGCAGATTGCAGGCCACTGCTCTATCAACCACCAACTGGCACTGGTGCCACTTTCATCTGGGGAAACCCTCCCGCTATCTATTTTCAAACCGCCCCACCCCCCCACAGCCCCCAAAACAAACAGGCCCTTTTTTTGAAAAACACCCCCCTTTCTGCTGGAATTTCAGGAGCCCCTTTCCATCAACCCCCACTTTCACTGTCCAACCCTTTATCTGGAAACCCTCCTGCATCTATTTTCAGGGGCCCCCGGGAAAAATTGCCCCCCCAAACAAAAAAAACCCCCCTTTTTCCCCGGAAAAAAACTACCGCCCCTTTTTGGGTGGCAGATTCAGGGCCACTTCCCTACAAAACCCCCCACTGGGCCTTTTTGCCAAACCTTTTATCTAACCATCCGCATGGGATTTTCAGGCAGCCCCTCCCCGCCAACCCCCCAAAAAACCCCGCCCTTTTTTCCCGGGAAAAAACAAACCCCCCTCGCTTTCCCGATTTCAGGGGGCCCCCCTTAAAACCGAAATCGACTGGTGCCACCCTTTTATTGGGGAACCCCCCCCGGGGTACTAAATTTTTAGGAGCCACCGCCACCCCACCACAGGCCCCCCAAAACAACACGGGCCCTTTTCCCCAAAAAACTACCCCCCCCTTCTTTCTGCAGATTGCAGGAACCCCTCCCCATCAAACCCCCCGACTGGACTGGTGCCCCCTTCATCTGGGAAACCCTCCGCTAGTGGGTTTTCGGAGCCACGGCCCCCCCCAGGCCCCCCCAAAACAAAAACGGGCCCTTTCCCGGAAAAAAACTCCGGGCCCCTTTTGGGGGCAATTTCGGGGCCCTCTTTCAACCACCCCACCCCAAATGGGCACCTTTCATCTGGGGAAAAACCGGATCTTTATTTCAACCCCCCACTCCCCGCCACGGGGCCCCCAAAAAAAAACGGCCCCTTTTCCCGGAAAAAACTACCCCCGCCTGGGGCAATTGCAAGCCCTCTCATCAACCCGCCCACCCCCCCCCCCCCCCGGCCCTGGTCCCTTTCATCTGGGGAAAATCCCGCTCGGGGGTTTTTAGGGGCCGCCCGGCCCCTCCCCCCACAGGCCCCCCAAAAAAATACGGGCCCCTTTTTCCCCAAAAAAACAAACCCCCCTCTTGCTGCAATTCAACCCCCTTTCCCCTTTTCAACCACCCCCCTGGCACGTGCCACCTTTCACTGGGGAAACCCCGCGTATCGTGGATTTAGGGGCCAGCCGCCCCTCCAGCCCCAGGCCCCCCAAAAACAAACCCCGCCTTTTTCCCGGAAAAAAATACCCCCCCGCTTCTGCTGAATTGCAGGAGCCCTTCCCCTATCAAACCCCCCGACCGGATTGCCCCTTTTATCGGGAACCCTCCTGCATGTGGTTTTTGACCACCCCACTTTCCCCCACACCCCCAAAAAAACTACCCCTTTTTCCGGGAAAAAACTGACCCGCCCCCTGGGCAATTTCAGGGGCCCTTTTCTATCAACCCCCCTGGCACTTTTACCCTTTTCTGGAACCCCCGCGTAAAGGGAATTTTTAGGACGGGCCCCTCCCGCCACGGCCCCCACACAAACCCCCCTTTTTCCCCGGCAAAAATCACCCCCCGCTTCTGGGTGGCAATTCAGGGGCACTTCCCCTTTTCAAACCCCCCCTCGAATGGGCCACCTTTTTCCCCGTGGCCACTCCCAGCCACAGGCCCCAAACACAAAACCACGGCCCTTTTCCCTGCAAACAAACTCACCTCCCCGCTTCTGGCTGGCAGATTGCAGGACCACTTCCTCTATCAAACCAGCCCACTCGCACTGTGCCACCTTTCATCTGGGGAAACCCTCCTGCGTATCGTGGATTTTCAGGAGCCAGCCGGCCACTCCCAGCCACAGGCCCCCCAACAACAACCACGGCCCTTTTTCCCTGGAAGTAAAACTAAACCCCCGCATCTGGCTGGCAGATTACAGGAGCCACTTGCCTCTATCAAACCAGCCCGACTTGGGACTGGTGCCACCTTTCATCTGGGAACCATCCTGCGTATCGTGGATTTTCAGGAGCCAGCCGGCCACTCTGACCACAGGCCCCCAAACACAAACCACGGCCCTTTTCCCTGGAAAGAAAATCACCTGCCCGTCTCTGGCTGGCAGATTGCAGGAGCCACTTGCCTCTATCAATCCAGCCCACTGGCACTGGTGCCACCTTCATCTGGGAACCATCCTGCGTATCGTGGATTTTCAGGAGCCACCGGCCACTCCCAGCCACAGCCCCCAAAAAACTACGGCCCTTTTCCCTGGCAAAAAAACTACACGCCATCTTCTGGCTGGCAGATTGCAGGAGCCACTTCCTACTATCAAACCAGCCCACTCGGTACTGGTGCCACCTTTCATCTGGGAACCATCCTGCGTATCGTGGATTTTCAGGAGCAGCCGGCCACTCCCAGCCACAGGGCCCCCAAACACAAACCACGGCCCTTTTCCCTGGAAAAAAACTACCCTGCCCGCATTCGGCTGGCAATTGCAGGGGCCACTTGCCTCTATCAATCCAGCCCGACTGGCACTGGTGCCACCTTTCATCTGGGAACCATCCTGCGTATCGTGGATTTTCAGGAGCCAGCCGGCCACTCCCAGCCACAGGCCCCCGAACAAAACCACGGCCCTTTTCCCTGAAAAAAACTCACCCCCGCTTTGGCGGCAATTGCAGAGCCACTTGCCTCTATCAATCCACCCGACTCGGCACTGGTGCCACCTTTCATCTGGGAACCATCCTGCGTATCGTGGATTTTCAGGAGCCAGCCGGCCACTCCCAGCCACAGCCCCCGAAACACAAACCACGGCCCTTTTCCCTGGAAGTAAAACTTACCTGCCCGTCATCCTGGCTGGCAGATTGCAGGAGCCACTTGCCTCTATCAATCCAGCCCGACTTGGCACTGGTGCCACCTTTCATCTGGGAAAACCCTCCTGCGTATCGTGGATTTTCAGGAGCCAGCCGGCCACCCCAGCCACAGGCCCCGAACAAAACCACGCCCTTTTTCCCTGAAAAAAACTCCCCCCCCGCTTTTGGCTGGGAATTGCAGGGGACACTTCCCTATATCCAAAAAAACCCGACTCGAAGGGGCCACTTTTATTGGGGGAAACCCCCGCACGTGGATTTTCGGGGCCAGCCCGGGCCCCCCCCACAGCCCCCCAAAAAAAACCACGGCCCCTTTTCCTGAAAAAAACTACCCCTCCCGCTTTTGGGTGGGAGATTTTCAGGAGGCCCCTTGCCCACAAAAAAAGCTCATTGGCACTGGTGCCACCTTTTTATCTGGGAACCCTCCTGCGATCGTGATTTTCAGGGGCCAGCGGCCACTCCCCGCCACAGGCCCCCCAAAACAAAAACTACGGCCCTTTTCCCTAAAAAAACTACTGCCCCCTCTGCTGGCAATTTCAGGACCCCGCCTCTATAAAAACCCGACCGGACTGGGCCCCCTTTCATCTGGGGAAACCCTCCGTGCATCGGGATTTTCAGGACCAGGGCGGCCCTCCCGCACAGTCCCCAAAAAAAACACGGCCCTTTTCCTGAAAAAACAAACCCCCCGGCTTCTTGGCAGATTGAGGACCACTGCCTCTTCACCCCGCCGCTTGGCACTGTGCCCCTTCTCTGGAACCTCCTGCGTTCGTGGATTTTCAGAGCCACCGCCCCTCCCACCACAAACCCCCCAAAAAAAATCTACGCCCTTTTCCCAAAAATAAAACTGCCGCCCCATCTGCGCAATCAAGCCACTTGAATATCAACATCCACTTGGCACTGGTGCCACCTTTTATCGGAACCATCCGCGATCTGGGTTTTTAGGACCGCCCCCTCCCACCACAGGCCCCCAACACAAACCACGGCCTTTTCCCCGGAAAAAAAAAACTCAAACCCCCCCTTCGGGTGGCAATTGCAGAGCCCCTTCCTCATCAATCCCGCCCGACTCGACACGGTGCCACCTTTCATCGGAACCATCCGCATCGTGATTTTTTGGAGCCAGCCGGCCCCTCCCCCACAGGCCCCCCCCAAAACCACGCCCTTTCCCTGGAAAAAAAATTTACCCCCGGCCCCCCTGGGTGGGAGATTTCAGAGCCCCTTCCCCAATCAACCACCCCTTGGGACTGGGGCACCCTTTTATCTGGGGAAACCCTCCTGCGTATCGTGGATTTTCAGGGGCCAGCCCCACTCCCCCCACAGGCCCCCAAACAAACCACGGGGCCTTTCCCCGGAAAAAAA
>NW_026994252.1:0-7435 GCF_028769735.1 Zonotrichia leucophrys gambelii
CAAACGGCCTTTTTTTCCCCCAAAAAAATCTTCCCCCCCCTTTGGGGTTTGCGAAAATTTTTTCAAGCCCCCCCACTTCCACCCCCGGGGAACCAAACCCGGGGCGGGATTTTCAGGAGACCGCCCCCCGGCCAGGCCCCAAAAAAACCCCCCCTTTCCCGGAATAAAAATGACCTTTCCCTTATCTGGTGGGAAATTCAGGACCACGTAAACGCCCCCTTTACTTGGGGGCCCCTTCCCCTGGAAAACCTCTTCTGGGGAAATTTTTTGGGCCACCGGCCCCCCACCCGGCCCCCCAAAAAATCACGGCCCCTTTTCCCCGGAAAAAAAAACCCCCCCACCCTTTTGGTCAAGGGGGGCCTTTTAAAAACCCCCAAAACTGGGCCCCCTTTCAAAAACCACCGCTTTTGTGGATTTTTTAGGAGCCCCCCCACCCCACCACGGGGCCCCAAACAAAAACCCCCCTTTTTCCCCCAAATTTTAAACTGACCCCCCGCCGGGCCCAATTAAGCCCTTTTTCCCCTTAAACGCCGCCACTGGCCCGGGCCCCCTTTTTGGGGGAAATTTCCCCTTTTTTTTTCAGGGCCCCCCGGCCCCCACCCGGGGGCCCCCCCAAAAAAGCCCTTTTTTCCCCGGGAAAAAAACGACCCCCCTCCGGGGGGGGAAATTCGGAAAACCCCCTTTTGCCCCGGGCAAACCAGCCCACTGGACGGTGGCCCCCTTTCTTGGGGAAACCTCCGGTATCGTGGATTTTCAGGGGCCAGCCGGCCACTCCCACCACAGGCCCCCAAACAAACCACGGCCCTTTTTCCCTGGGAAAAAAACTCAGCCCCCTTTTGGCTGGGAGATTGCGGCCCTTCCCCTATCAAAAACCCGCCCGACTGGACTGGGGCCACTTTCCGGGAAAAAAATCCGGTATCGGGATTTTCAGGACCCGCCGGGGGCCCCCCCAGCCAAAGTCCCCCAAAAAAACTACGCCCTTTTCCCCGGAAAAAAAGTAACCACCCGCTTTTGGCTGGAGATTGCAGGAGCCCCTTCCCCCTATCAAACCAGCCTGACTCGCACCCGGTGCCACCTTTCATCTGGGAACCATCCTGCGTATCGTGGATTTTCAGGAGCCAGCGGCCCCTCCAGCCACAGGCCCCCCAAACAAATACGGCCCTTTTCCCTGGAAAAACTACCTCCCCGTTTCTGGCGGCAATTGCAGGACCAAAATTTCCTCTATCAAACCAGCCGAAATTGGCACTGGTGCCACCTTTCATCTGGGAACCATCCTGCGTATCGTGGATTTTCAGGAGCCAGCCGGCCACTCCCAGCCACAGGCCCCAAACAAACTACGGCCCTTTTCCCTGGAATTAAAACTACCTGCCCGTCTCTGGACTGGCAGATTGCAGGAGCCACTTGCCTCTATCAACCAGCCCGACTTGGCACTGGTGCCACCTTTCATCTGGAACCATCCGCGTATCTGTGATTTTCAGGAGCCAGCCGGCCACTCCCAGCCACAGGCCCCCAACAACAAACCACGGCCCTTTTCCCTGGCAAACAAAAACTCACCCGCCCCAGCCTGGCTGGCAGATTGCAGAGCCACTTTCCTCTATCAAACCAGCCTGACTCGGCACTGGTGCCACCTTTCATCTGGGAACCATCCTGCGTATCGTGGATTTTCAGGAGCCAGCCGGCAACTCCCAGCCACAGGCCCCCAAACAAAACTACGGCCCTTTTCCCTGGAATTAAAACTGACCTGCCCATCATCTGGCTGGGAGATTGCAGGAGCCACTTGCCTCTATCAATCCCGCCCGACTCGGACTGGTCCACCTTTCATCTGGGAACCATCCTGCTATCGTGGATTTTCAGGAGCCAGCCGGCCACTCCCAGCCACAGGCCCCCGAACACAAACCACGGCCCTTTCCCTGGCAAACAAAACTCACCGCCCCGCTTCTGGCCTGGCAGATTGCAGGAGCCCCTCCCCCTATCAAACCACCCGACTCGGCACCGGTGCCACCTTTCATCTGGGAAACCCTACCGTATTTGTGGATTTTCAGGAGCCAGCCGGCCCCTCCCAGCCCAGGCCCCCAAACAAATACACGGCCCTTTTCCCTGGAAAAGAACTACCTCCCACCACCTGGCTGGCAGATTGCAGGAGCCACTTGCCTCTATCAATCCAGCCCGACTTCGGCACTGGTGCCCCCCTTTCATCTGGAACCATCCGGGGTATCGTGGATTTTCAGAGCCAGCCGCCATCCCAGCCACAGCCCCAAACAAACCACGGCCCTTTTCCCTGGAAGTAAACTGACCTGCCCTCATCTGGCTGGCAGATTGCAGGAGCCACTTGCCTCTATCAATCCAGCCCGACTCGCACTGGGTTCCAAACCCTTTCATCTGGGAACCATCCTGCTATCGTGGATTTTCAGGAGCCAGCCGCCCACCCCACCCCCAGGCCCCCGAAAACAAAACGGCCCTTTTTCCCCGGAAAGTAAAACTGACCTGCCCTCATCTGGTGGCAGAATTGCAGGAAACCCCTTGCCTCTTCCAAAACCCGCCCGACCGAACTGGTTTCCAACCCTTTATCTGGGAACCATCCTGCGTATCGTGGGTTTTCATGAGCCACCGGGCCCTCCCAGCCACAGGCCCCCAATCAAAAACTACGGCCCCCCTTCCCGAATTAAAAATGACCTGCCCCCCCCATCTTGGGTTGCCGAAGCAGGAGCCACTTTTCCTCTATCAACCAGCCCGAAATCAGCACTGGTGCCCCAAACCTTTTATTGGGAACCATCCGCTTTTCGTGGATTTTTTAGGACCCCGCCGGCCACTCCCAGCCACAGGCCCCCAATCAAAAACTTTCGGCCCCTTCCCTGGAATGAAAACTGACCTGCCCAACATCTGGCCGGCCCGATTGCCCGGAAACCCCCCCCTTTTCCCTCAATCACTCCCGCCCGACTTGGGAAATGGTTTTCCCCCTTGGGGCTGGGAGGGCCCTCCAAGGGATTGTGGATTTTCAGGGGCAAGCCGGGCCCCTCCCACCACAAGTCCCCAAAAAAATCTACTCCCTTTTCCCCCGGAAGTAAAAACGGACCCCCGCCCGTCTCCCGGCGGCAGATTGGGAGAGCCACTTGCCTCCCCTTTAAACCCGCCCGTCTGGATCTGGCCCAACCCCTTTCCCTCTGGGAACCATCCTGCGTTCGGGGGATTTTCAGGCCCGCCGGCCCCCTCCCAGCCACCGGCCCCCCAACACAAACCAAAGGGCCCCTTTTCCCTGGCAAACAAAACTTAACCATCCGGGTTCTTGGGTGGCCCGATTGCAGGAGCCACTTTCCCCCTTTAAACCAGCCCTCTTCACTGGTGCCAAACCTTTTATCGGGAACCATCCTGGCGTATTTGTGGATTTTCAGGGCCAGCCGGCCACCTTTCCCCCCAAGGCCCCCAAAAAACAAACCACGCCCTTTTCCCTGGAAGTAAAAAATGACCTGCCCGTCCTCTGGCTGGCAGATTGCAGGCGCCACTTCCCTCAATCACTCCCGGGCCCCCCCCCACGGTGCCCCCTTTTTATCAGGGAAACACCTTCCCGTAACGTGGATTTTCAGGGGCCAACCGGCCCACCCCCCAGCCACCCGCCCCCAATCAAAAACTACGGCCCCCCCTTTCCCCGGGAAATTTAAAAAAACCTGCCCATCTTTTGGCTGGGAGATTGCAGGACCCATTGCCTCTATCACTCCAGCCCCCCCTTGGCCCGGTGGGCCAAACCCTTGGGGCTAGGAGCCAAACCAAACCCAATTTTGGATTTTCAGGACCCCGCCGGCCCCCCCCAAACCACAGGCCCCCCCAAACAAAAACTACGGCCCCCCTTTTCCCTGGAATTTTTTAAAAGACCTCCCCATCTTTTGGGTGGCAGATTGCAGGATTTCCCCTTTGGGTCTCTCAAACCAGCCCAAATTGGGGAAGGTGCCTCCTTTCAAACTGGGAACCATCCTGCGTAACGGGGAATTTTTGGACCAGCCGGCCCCCTCCCCGCCCAGGCCCCAGAACACAAACCACGGGCCCTTTTCCCCCGGGAAAAAAAGCTCAACCCCCCCCCGCTTTTTTTGGGTGGGAGTTTCAGGAGCCACTTGGGGTTTTAAACAAAAAACCCCTGACTTTGGCACTGGGCCACCTTTCTCTGGGGAAAAATCCTGCTTTTCGTGGGTTTTCCCGGAGCCCGCCGGGCCCCTCCCCGCCACAGGGCCCCCAAAAAAACACTACGGCCCTTTTTCCCCGGAAGTAAATCTGACCTGCCCGTCATCTTGGGGTGGCAATTGCAGGATCCACTTTCCTCTATCAAACCACCCGACTTTTTGGGACTGCTGCCCCCTTGGGGGGCTGGAGGGCCAAACCAGCGTATTGTGGGGTTTTTTGGAGCCCCCGCCGGCCCCTTTTCCCCCCACAATCCCCAAAAACAATCAATGGCCCTTTTTACTGAAAAAATAAAACTGACCCGCCCATAATCTGGCGGCACAAATTTCAGCAGGCCCCCTTGGGAAAATTTAAACCTGCCCAACTTGGGACTGGTGCCACCTTTCCTCTTTGGGAAAAAATCCGCGTAAACGTGCATTTTCAGAGCCACCGGGCCCCTCCCAGCCACAGGGGGCCCCCCAACACAAACCAAGGCCCTTTTTTCCCTGGAATTTAAATTTTGACCGCCCGTCCCTCGGGGTGGCAGATTGCAGGACCCACTTGCCTCTATCAAACCAGCCCGACTAGCACTGGTGCCACCTTTCATCTGGGAACCATCCTGCGTATCGTGGATTTTCAGGAGCCAGCCGGCCACTCCCATCCACAGGCCCCCGAACACAAACCACGGCCCTTTTCCCTGGCAAACAAAACTCACCCGCCCCGCTTCTGGCTGGCAGATTGCAGGAGCCACTTGCCTCTGTCAAACCAGCCCGACTTGGCACTGGTGCCACCTTGGGTCTAGGAGCCATCCACCGTATTGTGGATTTTCAGGAGCCAGCCGGCCACTCCCAGCCACAGGTCCCCAAACAAATACAACGGCCCTTTTCCCTGGAATGAGAACTGACCTGCCCATCACCTGGCTGGCAGATTGCAGGACCCACTTGCCTCTATCAAACCAGCCCGACTTGGCACTGGTGCACCTTTCATCTGGGAACCAATCTGCGTATCGTGGATTTTCAGGAGCCAGCCGGCCACTCCCAGCCACAGGCCCCCAAACAAATACTACGGCCCTTTTCCCTGGAATTAAAACTGACCCTCCCATCATCTGGCTGGCAGATTGCAGGAGCCACTTGCCTCTATCACTCCAGCCCGACTTGGCACTGGTGCCACCTTTCATCTGGGAACCATCCTGCATATCGTGGATTTACAGGAGCCAGCCGGCCACTCCCAGCCACAGGCCCCCGAACACAAACCACGGCCCTTTTCCCTGGCAAACAAAACTCACCCGCCCCGCTTCTGGCTGGCAGATTGCAGGAGACACTTCCCTCTATCAAACCAACCTGACTCGGCACCGGTGCCACCTTTCATCTGGGAACCATCCGTGTATCGTGGATTTTCAGGGGCCAGCAGGCCACTCCCACCACAGGTCCCCAAACAAATACTACGGCCCTTTTCCCTGGAATTTAGAACTGACCTGCCCCATCACCTGGCTGGCAGATTGCAGGACCCACTTGCCTCTATCAAACCAGCCCGACTTGGCACAGGTGCCACATTGGGTCTAGAGAGCCATCCACCGTATTGTGGATTTTCAGGGGTCAAACCGGCCACTCCCAGCCACAAGTCCCCAAAAAAAATCTACGGCCCTTTTTCCTGGCAAAGAAAACTCACCCGCCCCGCTTCTGGCTGGCAGATTGCAGGAGCAACCCTTCCCTCTATCAAAACCCAAACCCGACCCGCATCGGGCCCCCTTTTATTGGGAACCCCTCCCGGTATCGGGATTTTCAGGGGCCAGCCGGCCCCCCAGCCAAGGCCCCCCAAAAAAATACTACGGCCCTTTTCCTGGAATGAAAATGACCCGCCCCTATTTTGGTGGGAGATTGCAGGAGCCCCTTGCCCCTATCAATCCCGCCCACTCGGTAGGTCCCCCTTTCATCTGGGAACCATCCTGCGTATCGTGGGTTTTTTAGGAGCCCCCGGCCACCCCAGCCGTAGGGCCCGAACAAAACTACGGCCTTTTCCCTGGAAGTAAAATGACCTGCCGTCATCTGGCTGGCAGATTGCGGGCCCCTTGCCCATCAAACCCGCCCCCTTTGGAAACGGGCACCTTTCATTGGGAAACCCCCTGGTAGTGGGTTTTCAGGGGCCCGCGGGCCCCCCCAGCCACAGGCCCCGAAACAAACCACGGCCCCTTTTTCCCTGGCAAACAAAATTAAACCCTCCGGCTTTGGCTGGGGATGAGGAGCCACTTGCCTCTTCATACCCCGCCCGCTTGGCATGGGGCACCTTTCATTGGGGAACATCCTGCGTACGTAGATTTTTGGGCCAGCGGGCCCCCCCAGCCCCGGCCCCCCCTCAAAAACTACGGCCCTTTCCCTGGAATTAAAAAACCCGCCCCCTCTTCTGGTGGTAGATTGCAGGATACTTGGCCCCTCAAACCAGCCCAACTTGGCATGCTGCCCTTTCAACTGGGAACATCCTGCGTATCGGGATTTTCAGGGGCCACCGGCCACTCCCACCACAGGCCCCAACACAAACCCCGGCCCCTTTTTCCCTGGGAACCAAAAAACCCGCCCCGCTTTGGCTGGCAGATTGCAGGAGCCCTTGCCTCTATAAAAGCCTGACTCGGCACTGGTGCCACCTTTCATCTGGGAACCATTCCCGCGTACGTGGATTTCAGGGGCCAGGGCCCCTCCCAGCCACAGGTCCCAAACAAATACTACGGCCCTTTTCCCCCGGAATTAAAACTGACCTCCCACATTTTGGTGGCAGATTGGGAGCCACTTCCCTTTTCAACCCGCCCACTTTGGCACGCTGCACCTTGGGTCTGGGGGCCCTCCAGCGTATTGGGATTTTCAGGAGCCCGCCGGGGACTCCCAAACCCAATTCCCCAAAAAAAAAATTACGGTCCCTTTTTCCCGGAAATAAAAAATGACTCCCCTCTCTGGCTGGCACATTCAGCGCCCTTTGGGAATTTCAAACCTGCCCAAATTTGGGGGGTGCCCCCTTTTTTTCTGGGAACCATCCCGGGGTATCGGATTTTCAGGGCACCCCCACTCCCAGCCCAAAAGGGCCCCCGAAAACAAACCACGGCCCTTTTCCTGGAAGTAAATCTGACCCCGCCCCTAAATTGGCTGGCAGATTGCAGGAGCCCCTTCCCCCTATCAAACCAGCCCCACTCGGCACTTGCCCCTTTATCTGGAAACCTCCTGCTTTCGTGGTTTTCAGGAGCCAGCTGGCCCCCAAGCCACAGGCCCCCCAACACAAAAAGGCCCCCTTTTCCCCGGGAAAT